>NC_143014.1:282700443-282870443 GCF_055824585.1 Amblyomma mixtum | reverse complement strand
ATTTATTTATTTGTACAAACTTCACCTCTATTGTGCTGCTGTAGGAGTTGGTGCGAAAGGCTTAGTGTGTAACAACAAGGAACACAACAACTGCAAATAGTGCTCGGCTGCTGACCCGAAAGACGCGGGTTCCATCCTGACCGCGGCGGTTGAATTTCTTTGGAGGAGAAATTCTAGAGGCCCGTGTACTGTGCGATGTCAGTGCACGTTAAATAACCCCAGGTGGTCAAAATTTCCGGAGCCCTCCACTACGGCGTCTCTCATAGCCTTAGTCGCTTTGGGACGTTAAACCCCATAAATCAAACCAAGCCAAACAACTGCAAATACTAGAGACGCTATGAACCATACAAACCAATTACAAAAATTGCTTGAACTGTTTGTAGCTCTTAAGCACAAGTTTAAAAGAAGAGAACGGGAATTACCAGGCAAAGGATTGCAGCATGCGATTACACGCCGAGACTCTAAGCGTCCGTACGGACAAAATAAAGAGCGACGTTTAGGTGATGGAACTCCTAGATTTAGACGCTTTAACAGGAATTAACCAATCGTTTAGAAATCCGGCAAGAGGATTTAAAGGAATGCGTAAAATTTAGTGAATCAGTGCGTCCGCAAGCCATGAATGGCTTCGAGCCTAGGGGTGAAGGCGCTGTCGAAGGCTAAAAACATGGAAGGTGCTTAAGCTTCGCCTTTACGAGGAGTACGACGCGATCGCGTTATCGGACCGCCGCCGCTGATCGGCAGCCGCTGATCGGCAGCCGCGTTACAGTGAACTAGAATATTTTCCAGTGGCGCGACCGCGCCTCTCAGCCTGACGCACACCGTGTCCCCTGCAGCGGCGGCGCTGCGATCGACCACCCTTGAACGCTCGGCTCGCCTCCGCGGCGTGCGATGCCAGCACATGAGACTGGAAAGCCTGCTTCGTTATTTAGCTGAGCGTTTAACGTAGTTTTGTTTTACGCTTGCTATATGTCTTTAATATTTGAAGATATTTGGCATGTGCGGATGTTTACTGAATTGAGTGTACAATGTCGATCCCGCCATAGCAAGCAATAACAGACGAAGGCTATTGAGCGCACTGTAAACGTTTTTTTTTTTTGAGCTAAGTATTACAAACTGTCGCAGTTCCGACATATTTCGAGACACTCAATTTCGCAAAGTAACAGTTGTACGTGGGACCATTTCTCACGGGATATACGCGATTAAAATTATATATATATATATATATATATATATACCGTTTTCATTATGAACCAAGACACAAATTCACCGAATATTAGGTGTGTATAACTCATGATTCCATGCTGATACGAGAATGCACTTCAGTCAACACCATAAAAGAGATTGACGCAAAAAACAGTCGAAAAACTGCTTAATACGATTTTAATGCAGGTGTTCGTAATTTTCACTGAGATCAACTTCGTACTTCAAGCGTTTCTCTTTTTGCTATATTCAAGCAGCGAGAACAATTTCAGCGCCGCAGGATTCGTAATGAAGGAGCACCGCTCTTGTTTCGACCAAGCCATCATCAATGAACTTGCATATTAACTTAGAGTGATAAATCTATACTTTTATGCGTTGTGTCTGGTGTATATTCGTAAACTGTCATCTGGAATGCGAGGTCAAAGTTTGAATGTGATTGAAATAAACTCATTTTCCTGAAATTCTCTTTTTGTGTCGTCGCCGCTTTGCAGGTCGGGCCGGGCCCGAGCGTGCTCAGGGTCCTACAGTGTCGGGCTGGGCTTCCTGCCGGTAGGGTAGGGCCGGCCGCGGGTTGGTAATTGACGCCCGTGCGCAGCTCTATTCAAAAACCTAACCACATTTCCTTATGTGAAAAAAGTGCCATGTGCAGAGTTTAAATGGTGCAAGTATGAAGCTACAATGAAGTCAATTACAGACTTCTGTACAAGGATCAGCAGGCACCTTGAATAGCGACAACTTTCGCACGTTTCTTGTTCTTGCGTATCCTGTGTTGCACCCTGGGGCGTAGCAGTGGTTGAGCCGTTTCTTTGCACTTATTCTTGCAAGAAGTTAATACGCTCACATCAAAACACTCGTGCAATGCAACCACACTGAACGAAAAGCCAGCGCACAACTGAAGCGCCGTCGGGCGTGCTCTGAACCGCCGCCGCCGGCCGCCTTCAAGGGTGGGCGACAACAGCGCCGCCGCTTCAGAAGACACTCTCGGTGACGCGCGTAGCAAGGCGCTGCCCCCTCCGCTCGCTTCACTGGAAAATATTCTAGTTCACTGTAGCCGCGTACTAAAAAGGGAGGGAGGGGGTGGAGTGATGGCTCCGCTTTCTCCACTGACAAAACGGGATCGCAGCGCCCCCTGGCGGACTCCGCCACGGATGTAAACTTTCCGCCAGACAGACGAGACGTAATGTCAAAGTATCATCGCATCACCACGTGGCGGCACTCTCGGCCGCTCCCGCAGCGGGTTTATACCTCTCTCTCTCTGTTTCCCCGACTAGTTATGCCTGAACCATACCTTACATATCGATACATTACACATACATACCCATCAAACCATTCAAGTGCAGTGAACCATTTCGGAAATTGAATTAATCTGGTTGAATCACCTAGTCACTAAGCGTAGTCATAATTATCTATGAATGCATCAGTACATACTTCGAACCCACCGTCGTGGGTTCGGATCCCACCAGCGGCATGTGGTTGTTTTTTCTTCAGCTTTTCTAATCAGTTAGCTTTAAGCGATAACATATTAGTAATATTCTAAATCGAACAACAGCACAAAATAAATAAATGAATTCAAAAAAAATCCCTTGAGTCCCTTGGTTTCTGTGGCTGTTGGCTTCTCTCATATATATATATATATATATATATATATATATATATATATATATATATATATATATATATATATATATATATATATATGACAGAAGCCAATATACCGGGTGTCCCAGCTAACTTGAACCAAGGGTTTAAAAATGAAATATTGGGGTCAGGAGAGTGAAACTACCTGCATATTGGTGACAGGCATTTGGCGCACCACAGGAAATTTTTTGTATTGCAATTACTTAACTAGTAATTAAAATAATTTTTTTTTTATTTTTAATATTGACTTTAGACACTAAGTGTGATTCGCAAAGTTGGAGAGCACTTTCAGAAACCCCCATTCCATTATTCGCCATAAAGAAAACCTTACGTGTACCTCTTTTTTCGAGCTCGAAAGAAAGCCCGCGAAATACAAAAAAAAACCACGTGACGAGCGCATTCGCGCGCCGCGATCGTGCTGCTCTCAACCGTGCTTTCAGTGAACGAAATCAGCTCCGGTATTCATTCGGCGGCCCCGTTTCAGAGGCAGGCCGATATCTTGGTGGTGGTTTCTTCGGCCGTGTCAGCCAGTTCGCGCGTGACGGTGTAAATTGCAGCGAGTGCGCTGCGCTTTGCAGTCGCGATAAAGACTGCCAAGCTCGAAGTTTTCAAATGAGAGGAGTTTTATTTGCCAGTTGCAAAGAAAATAAAAGTGGCGGTTTATGGCTTGGCTGTGCGGCGATGACAGCCGTGGCATGCGGTTGTCCTGACTCCATTTCATTTCGGTTTCTTACCAATTATAAAAAGTGCTCGAATAGGTCACCTTGTGCGACGATACAGCTATGGCATCTTGTAACCAAATCAGCCGTTGCATTTCGTATGACAGCCTCAGGCATGTTTAAACAGACTTCCGTTATTTTGTCTTTAAGGTCTTGCGGTGTGGAAGTTGGTGTGCTGTACACCTTGTCCTTGATATGACCCCACAAAAAGTAGTCCAGAGGTGTCATATCAGGAGACCTGGCTGGCCAGTTCACGGGACCTAGTCGTCCTATCCATTTCTGCGGGAACGCTGCGTCGAGCCAGGTCCGAGCCTTGGCGCTGCTGTGCGCGGGGGCGCCATCGTGTTGAAACCACATATTTGTGGCCCTGGCGAGCGGTAGATCCGAAAGGAAGTCGTCAACGGGTCCTCTGAGGATATCATTGGTGTAGCGATCTGCTCTCAGCGTCTGGTCGAAAAACACAGGCCCGATCAAACTACCGTCGAAAAGTCCACACCAAACACTAAATGACCACTGGTACTGGTGCTGCGTCTGTAAAACCCAGTAGGGATTTGAATCGCTCCAGTAATGAGCATTGTGCAGGTTCACCTGTGAATTGCGCGAAAAACTAGCTTCGTCACTCCATATCACTTTGTTCAAAAAATCCGGGTCGTCCTGCATCTTTATCAGAATCCAATTAGCAAAATCGGTCCTGTTTTGGAAGTCCCGTGGCAACAGATTTTGATGAAGCTGTACGTGGTACGGATGCAGGCGGTGTTTGCGCAGTATTCGCCAAACTGATGACCTGGAGACTCCGGTATCCTCGCTCACGCTGCGCACGCTTGCTTGGGGTTCCAGAGCGAACAGCGATAAAATATGCGTCTCGAAGTCCTCGTCAAAAACAGGTGCTCTGTGTCGTGTGGACGTAAAACTGCCCATCCGTCGCAGCGTCTCGAAGGCACGCAGGATCGTTACTGAACTTGGCCGCCTGCCTGGGTGCCATTGTTGCATAAGGTCTGCAGCGCGCCTTCTGTTCCCATGACATGCACCTAGAGCCAGAACCATGTCTGCTTTCTCTTCATTTGTAAACGGCATGTCTGCAGTGCTAGTAATCACTACACCAAAGATTCAGTCTCGCATGAGAGTGGCATAAGAAGAGCACACGACAAACTGTGCTTCACCGCTGCTTCCAGCTTTCAAAATCCTCATTAGGAAACTGCAACACACAGCCGCCAACACCTCGCGGCGAAACATTATTCCCTGTATTTCTCTTTTGCTTCTGAGTGACAAAGCAGACTCGCCATCTCAGTATCTTATCAGATTGGGACTAAGTCGTCGTCGCCGGGTGCCAACTAGCTGACGCGGACGAAAAACCCCCGCCAAGATATCGGCCTGCCGCTGCAACGGGGCCGTCGAATAAAGGCCGGAGCTGATTTCGTTCACTGAAAGCACGGTTGAGAGCAGCACGATCGCGACGCGCAAATGTGCTCGTCACGTGATTTTTTTTGTATTTCGCGGGCTTTCTTTCGAGCTCGGAAAAAGAGGTACACGTAAGGTTTTCTTTATGGCGAATAATGGAATGCGGGTTTCTGAAAGTGCTCTCCAACTTTGCGAATCACATTTAGTGTCTAAAGTCAATATTAAAAAATCTAAAAAAATTATCTTAATTACTAGTTAAGTAATTGCGATACAAAAAATTTCCCGTGGTGCGCCAAATGCCTATCACCAATATGCAGGTAGTTTCACTCTCCTGACTCCAATATTTCATTTTTAAACCCTTGGTTCAAGTTAGCTGGGACACCCGGTATATATATATATAAAGGAGTTTGGATTGGAGAGAGAGTGAAAGAGAGAAAAGACAGAATAATTCGTAAAATAATGAAGCATAAAAAGAAAATACTGAGAGCTTTAGCAAGGTAGTCGATGCGATTCCAGCAAGAAATTTTGAACAGCGTCACAAACAGACCTGTGGCTGAACCCAAGTGTGGTGGCACCAAATGATAGCAAGTGTGGGCTGCTCAAACTAAGGCCAAGTTGCTGTAAGGGCAACTCCAGCAGTCTTCTTTTCAAAGAGGTGAAACGACGACAATGGAGCCAAAAATGATCGATAGATTCAGGCTCACGGCAAAATGCGCAGAGGGGAGATAACGCCAAACCAGACCTGTACAGATAGAAATTTAGAGGGGGGATGCGGCAGCGCAACCTCGTCAGAGATACTTCTAGCTGCCGAGATGGACAAATTTTCCTGCTCCAGGAATATTTCAGATGCTGATATTACACCTATGTTAAAAGTGTTGCGTCTTGCACGCTTAATAGCGCTCGTCGCCAGAACCTGGATGCTGTGATATACGCTGTAGCCGGGATGATGGGCAACACAGGGCCGCCTAGGGAAGCCTTTGCAAGGTTATCAGCGATCTCATTGACCGTCACGCTGCTGTGGCCGGGTACCCATATCAAGTGAACAAGGCTCAAATGCGAAGGAAGAAGCGATAAAAAAGTGCTTGAAGTGGGACAGTCAACATGCGATGCGAGGGACGAACACAAAGATAAAGAATCGGTAATGACTGCCACTGCAGAAATAGAAGGATCAAGCTTGGGCAGAGCAAGAACTACTGCCAGAAACTCAGCTTGAAAAATAGGGGTGAAATCCGGAAGGCGCAGCGAAAAGGACCAGTCTAAACTCGGGCAGTAAATTCCCACCCCTGCATTTTCGTTGCACTGAGAGGCATCGGTTGCTATTGCAATTTCTGTAGGTAGGGACCTTAAATGATCCTCTAATAGACCATTTAAAATACGGGGTGGTAAAAGTTTCGCGCTTTGAGGAAAAATGTTGTCGAAAACAATGTGGACAGAGGACCCACTGCTTAATGCTGGAAGGATGTTGTAAATCTGCACGTTTAAAGGCTCAAGCAGCCTTTGCACGAACACAACTTGTGAGGTATGAAAACGAGGCCAGTGGACACCAAAAAAGGAGGTCCGCTGGCAACAGAAAATGCTTTGCGAACGGTGAAAATGGGATTCAAAGATTTTGAGGAAAGTCTGCACAGTTGGAAAGTGAAATCGGGATAACAGAGGAGGAATGCGGGCCTCAAGGTACAGCACATTGGTAGCCACGAATTTGGGGACGCCAAGGCACATCCGAAGCACCTCCCTCTCCAAAAGGATGAGAGGACGAAGTTTGTATGAAGCCGAGCCTGAAAACAACACAGAGACAAATTTAAAATTGGCCTAACATACAATACGTAAATCATTAGGACCGTATCCCTGCGCATGCCGTACCTGTGACTACATAACCTCCGTAACATGCCTGCGGCACGAGTCCCTTTTACAGCAACATGGTCAATGTGAGGCCGCCAGGTGAGTTTGTAGTCATAAATGACGCCCAGGTATTTTAGGGATTGAACTTGAGGTATTGGATGAAATTTGCATGAAAGAGAGAGCACGACAGGATCCTGTAGAGGAAAAACAAGGACGGCACACATGTTAACATTTAATGTGAGGTGTAAACTGCTCAACCAGCGCTCAAGAGAACTCAAATATGATTGCAACTGATCATAGAGGGAATGTATATCGGGCGCAGCCGCAAAAAATGCTATGTCGTCCGCATAGACGTAAGTGCGAACATGGTGGTGGAGAGGAATGGAGCTCAGAAGAATATTGAACAGCACAGGCGAAAGGACAGTTCCTTGCGGAACACCTCTCGTCTGTTTGTATCTCTCGGACTTTACCCCATTATGGACGCAGAAGAATTCCCTGTTATAGAGAAACGCAGATATCCAAGCAACTAAATATTCTGGAAACTGAAGGGACTGTAACCTGTGTATTAGGATAGAATGCTCTACACTGTCATAAGCTTTAGAGACGTCGAGCGTAACCAAAGCAGCATACAGGCGTTGACGACGAGCTAGAAGAATACGACTCTCAAGATCTACATGTGCATTCTATATCGAACATCGCGGCCGGAAGCCGAGTTGACACGGGCTGAGAATAGTTCTGCGGTCCACAAAGGCAGAAACCCGCATAAGTAACAACCTTTCTATTAATTTTACCACGTTTGGTGTTAGAGAAATAGTCCTAATATTTTCCAATTCATAGCCTCCACCCTGGTTTTTAAGTAAAGGGATCACCTTGGCCAGCTTCCACTCAGAAGGGATCCAAGCGTGTTTGATAGAATAGTTGACCAGGTGTAACAAAGAGTCCGGAGACGCCTCAAATAGAATCTTGAGCATCTTTGAAGTAACACCGTCAGGACCGGGAGCAGAAGCTGGTAATCTTTGAACAACTTGAGAAAGCTCCGAAAGAGTGACTTTAGTGAAATAATTATCTGGCGTCCTTTGCGCAAACAACATGGGACGTAAAGGAAATAGAGACGAGAACCGCTTATGCAAGCCCACGGCAATTGGTTCAACCACCTCGATAGCTTTCTTTGGAGACATAACTAATGACTGTAAATCACGAGAAGGCAGGACCTGTTTCCTGGACCGTAAAAAGCCAAATAATGACTGTCAGTTGCCTGATTTTGAAAGAAAATCAAAATGTTCAGTCATATTTCTCTTTCGCACGAGAAACTGTGCGTTTAAAGGTGACTGCTATGAATTTATAATATTTCCAGTTATTTGGGCATTGGTTATAAAGAAGCTTTTTCCATGCTGCCTTCCTCCGCCTGTAATCCCTCGTACAGTCCGCGTTCCACCAATGATTGAGGAATTGCCATTTGAGGGCCGCACCAGGAACTCCGACTTTTTCCGCCAATCCTCTAAAGCCAGGCATATGCTTGTTGACTGGTGATCTTCGGCGATGTTAGAAACTGACGCGAGGGCAGAGCGCAACATCGTCTCAAATTTGTCATAATTTACATGCGTCCGCAACGGACGAGCCGCAGGTGTTACACGACATAAAATATCAAAACGAACAGGTATATGGTCACTTGAGGAGCCGCAATCAACAGTCGACCAATTCATTATGCCAATTCCAGGACTGGTGAATGTAAGATCTAAAACATATTTAGACTGAGCGCAAAGGTAAGTGGCTGATCCAGAATTTGAACACGTAAGGCTGTTATCAGAAACCCAGTCCCAAAGGCGCTTCCCACATAGATTTGTGCGGTAGCCCCAAGACACATGCTGTGAATTGAAATCTCCAGCCATGAGAAGTGGGTTTCCACACCTAGCGAGAAGCGAATCTAGCGGTCTAGTATCCTGGACACCATAGGGGAAATAAACATTTACTTAGGAAAATGGGGAGCACCCAGGAAGAAGAAAGTCTAATGCCAAAATCTCACAGTCAGGGGACATTAGCTGAAAAGATACCTTATCCTTGTGGCAAAGTTTTGAAGAAACTAACGTTAGCAAACCCCGTCCTCGTGACTGGCGATCTAGACGAAATGAACGATAATTTTTAAAGTGAAAATGTTTGTCGGCTGAAAGCCACGTTTCTTGAAGAATAATGACATCCGGATTAGGCTGGGAAGAAATACAGTGTAAATCTGTTGAAGCTGTAAGAATAGAGCGACAGTTCCACTGCAAAACTCGCAACGACGCTATGGTTTCGAAAGCAGAGCAGCAGCAACGGCCTGCTCTAAAATGGTGTCCTTCGGCATATTGCCAAGCTGCTTCTTCTTTGATTTGGATTGTGAACGAGAAGTAGATGAAGGAGATATCGGGGACCCGCTACGCTTTAGGACCCGCACGTCAGGCTCCATCATCTCGGAATCGGAGATAACTCCAGCGTCACTGGAAGTACCCGAGGTAAGAACAGTGTTGGGTGCAGAAGTTTGTTCCTGGGGCTGAGATGTTGCAGATAGAGAAGAACGGACCAGAGCAGGGGTAATTACATTCGATAGAGAAGCCAAACTGGTCTGCACAGCATTAGTGAGCTGGGAAGCGAGGACGTTAGTGAGGCATTCCGAAACACTTGCTGCAATTTTCTCTACCATTTTTGTCATGGACGCTTCCACAGCAGACGCAATTGCCTGAGTCAGCGTTGTCATTCCCTGACGAGCGGTCACCCCTGCATACCCGTAGGCCCGTTCCTTAATTTCCAGTATAGCTTCTCGGCGCGAACATCGTTTCCGGTCTATAACCTCCAGGATCTGAATCTCCTGCGCACGAGAGGGGCAGTTGGAAGAATTAGCAGCGTGGGCGCCACCGCAAAGGCAGCACTTCTCGTTGTGCTCAGAGCAAGTGCTCGTAGCATGATCTTCTCCACAGTGACAGCAGCGCAAGGTGGATTTACAACCGCCGGCGCTATGGCCATAGCGCCAGCAGTTGGTGCACTGCACAGTCCTAGGCGACAACTGATCAACCCGAAAAATTAGAGGCCAGGCCTTTATTTCACTGGGGAAGACGTGCCGGCAAAGGTGGCAATTACCGACTCAGTGGGCACCCGCATGTTGCCAACATCTCGGTCACCGCGGTGCACAGCAACAACACCTGCGGAGGACAGCAGATCAAGGGTCTCAACTGGAGACAGCGAAGAGTCGACGCCTCGGACAATGCCCTTCGTGCAAGCCAGATGAGGCGGAATAAAAGAGCTTACCCGGAGAGATGCGAAAGACGAGGTAGCTAGGAGATCTCTGACGCAGGCGAGGTCTGAGGACCTGCAGAGAATACCGTCGCGTCCAAACTGGCGGACCTCACTGATGGCTTCATAATGAGAAGTGGCTGACTGGAGCGCAGCCCGAACAATTCCAGGATTGGTCATCTTGATGGCACCAGCGCAACCGGGATGCAGCCGACGCCACTGCGCAAAAAAGCCTCCAAGGGCAAGACATCAGGGGAAAGGGATGCCGACCAGGAGGAAATCCCCTGGCCGGGAGAGAGGGTAGACATACCCCGGGCTTACGGCCTCACCGTGTGCTTGATGCCCACAAAACGATAAGGGCAAAGGCTCCTAACACTACAATTACAATACAATATATATAAAAAGTTCTGCAAAAAAAAAATTGTAAAATGGTTATGCTGCCAGGCGACTGCAAATTGTCAGAATAATTGTGTTCATAATATATGCTGTTAACAAGATTAGATAGTTACCTTTTATACAGGAGAGTTAGCGTGCATGTTTCTATTGAAAACTTAGAGGATGTGGTATGTGATGTCTATTCCATTTCGTGCAGTTCTAGTAACGCCCCTGTGTTTTGAGATATGCACGTCTAAAATTTCAGCCTAATCCCTCTAATTGCACATGCGACAGCGCGGCTCTCAGCATTAGGCTCCTCCCTGGTGTGTTGCAACTGTTGCCTACCGTGCTCCGTACGACAAGAATGTGGACTGTCAGGTGATGGTGAGTACTTTTTTTCTTGGCCAGCGAAACCGAAGTATGGCTGTGCGGAGGGGAGGCCTGCTTCCTTAAGCGATCGCTATTCGAGTATGTGATAAGACGTGGTGCCACTTTGCACTGCGCATGCAGTAAATGCAGCGATAGGGCACTGCTGACGAAGAGAGAAAATTAATCAACGCCGCCTGTCACTACACTTTTTTGTCAGACGGAGCGCGACACCCAAGAGCTGCGTCACACCATAGAGGAGCTTCTTGCCGAGTACCGCGCTCTCGCATGCGTAATTAGACGGATTGGGCTGAAACTTTAGACATGCATATGTCAGGAAACAGGTGCGTTACCGAAATTTTGCAAAATAAATCAGTCATAAAATGCCACTACCTCTAAGTTTTCAATATAAACATGCATGCTACCTGCAGTGAATAAAAGGTTAATTATTGCATATAGTGAATTGCTGATATTAGGGTGGCAATTATCCTCTCAATTTGCCGCAGCCTGGCCCCATATTTCATGTACAAAAACAACTTTTGTGAAGTGCTCTGTATATTCTTTTAACAAATCCAGAGAGTCTAACCTTGAACCCCCCACATTTATGGGAAGCAAGAGTACGATCGCACTGGGCTGTTTAAATTACCTGCGCGAGGTCATGTAGTTCTGACGTCACTACTCTGTCGCTGAGCCCTTTTTCGGCCATGCCACCCGCCAACGCGAACAGCGGCTTTCCTGCAACACGAGGCCTTTAACGATACCGCGTTAAAAAAAACCTATCGAAACTGCGGCATATGAAACAAACGGCTTTCTCTTGAGTTGCCTCGATATAATTAACGACGAGTTGCCTGTGCGGATTCTAGACAGTAGAAGAGTTTTCTAGTAGCGGCCGGATTAGTGATTTGTACATTATAGTTTCGTATCTTTTCTGATCCATAGGGGAGCCTTGCGCACTAGACCCTGCGACTCCAGGAGTTCGATGTCATCCTGTTTACAATTTAGAAAGAAAACACCTATGCAGACTGCTTGCCACGGGTGCCACTAGGCCAACCATCGTGCAATGACCCACCGAGATCTTGTTTTCTATCAGCTTCAGTACTTCCGATCAGGAGCAACGCGTTGTATCTTATTTGCTCAACCTCCATTATTTCCTCGAAATTAGGAATGGTTCACTGTTGGCAGTTTACACACGCACACTGTCTCACTGTGCAGCCATGGGCAAAAGTGAGAGCGCCTCCACCCCTTCGTGATCCTGAACTTGCCGCTCTGAATGGGGCACCGCTGACGAAGCCCTCCTGCTGTCGATACGGCGCCCTGTGATGGTTTCTGCAGCAGGAGGGCTTCGTCAGGTGGCACCGACATGCAGAGCAGCAAGCTTCGGATCACGAAGGGTGGAGGCGCTCTTACTTTTGCCCACGGCTGATCCTGCATAATGACGTCCTCGTGCTAAGAACTAAGAAATGAAGGTTCTAAGAATACTGAGGATATCCTTTTGATCTGAAGAGGAGAAAGAACGTGTTCGGGACGACGTCAACGTCGCCTATCTCAACGCCGTCGTGACTGCGTGTAGCGCAACAGAAGTCAGAGAAGGCCAGTATCCTGTTACCTCGGCAATATTTGCGGCTCTTTGCCTGGCTCGGGTCAAAACGCACACATTGCGCTCACCATTGCAGCTTTCATGCGGCTGGAGTTTGTTTGCCATGCGTTATTAAAGTGCCGGAGCGTAGAAGGCGCCGCACAAGATGCCTGACAATATTGCCTTTGTGCACAGTGAGCGCGCTCGGCCGCTCGGTGTGCTACCCGCCTCAAAGTTCTTCTTTGACGTGGGTTCGGAGGCGTCGATATATAGAGGCGCATGCCGGAAAACACCAGCGTACACATTGACATCATTAGTTCCAAATGAGCTACAAATTTCCGCACTTTCATATTTTTGTGCGAACGCCATATACGCGACTAATGAGCGACCGTGTTTATGCCTTTGCTTTTCAGAATAACAGTGGTTCCCATTCGTAAACCAGTTTAACAGTAGCTTAAAACAGCTTTCACTTAAGTTGCCTTGCGTCATTGACAAGTCAGCTTGTCTAATTTATGACTGATAACTACGAAACTATGACGTCTTTCAAAGCCTGGTATTCTATATTTGTGCAAATTATGACATGCTCAAAAGCTAAATTTTGTGCAGTATGTGGAGCTGTCTGTGTTGGTTTCCAGTAATACAGTATAATTATTAAATTTTGATTGGCTTTTGCGCCTGAAGAGTTAAAGTTTATGTAAATAATTATGTAGCAACGACGCAGAACAATTGAAGTTAAGGCCAAATTTCAAGCAAATCACACTGGTACATGTAGGTATATGGCTGCCAAAGTTGAACAGTACAAATCATCGAACATTCAAAGCCACAGAAATTCCAGTATGCTTGAATGAGTTCAAGGTGCGGCAAATACTCTGTGCATATTGATTTTTTATTTATTTATTTATTCATTCATACTGCTACCCCTTACTGTCGGGAATTATAGCAGGGTGCGAAAAACAAACGTTTCACAAAACAGCCACACATAAGCAATAATATAACAGTACAAGTTGGAGCTTTGCGGCTATCACTGCATGCATTATCTGGTAGGTAAGGTTCCTATGAGCCATCGTACCTATCAGATGATGCATAAAGGAGGCGCCCCCTGAAGAAACTATATATCTGATCATGGGCTTGTAAGCAGCTTTTATTAGCACGAGTGAACAAGGGACGCTCCTACTAATGCAAAAAAATAGACAACCATAAAGGTCCAAGGAACAAGTGTAATGCATGGCACCCAGATGTAGATGACACATTAATAACAGAGTTTTCGTATGGAGTCGTGGTTATCACAGCTGCAGCTGGTTTACGACATTTATCTTAATTATGCTCAGTGATGTTTAAATTTTTATGTTTGACAGGCAGGTTATTGCTGATTGAGGAGGATTATTTACTGTGCGTGCAAGTATGCGTTATACTGATTGCTCTTGCTGAGCTTTTACATAAAACAGCCGCATATAAAGCATCCATATTATCACAACCTGCTCAGAAGAGGTCCAAGAGAGGCGCTGTGTAAGGTCCCGAAACGTTATTATGCTACCTTGAGAACTCGAATCTCTGCAGCTTTCATGGTGTGATGAACTGCGGGTCACTTGTATTGAATCACTATCTCCTGAGTGGGTGGGCAGGGTAGCTACTTTTGTACTCAATATCAAGTGAGCTGCGCGTAAAGATTTAGCTAATGCGGTCCCCATGCTTTCAACTAAAATTTGGAAGTTTCCAGCAAGGATGTATATAATAGCCCGAACATGAAACCACCTAAGGCAACATTTCGTCTTTCCATGACAAGAGGCGTGGCACTCTGGTAAGATTGACGCTATCTCAACCAGCTAACGAACAATAATTAAAGTAGGACCACATTTCAGAGAAAGGAGTTCATAGCCCGCAGTGACAGCACACTAGTCAGGTATAAATTCACACGCAGTCGATTTGCGTACTCGAACACAAACACCACCACGACTTGGCCTGTTTATGAAAAAAGAGCTATAATTGGGCAGCTGTATCGCGTCTTGTGCAGAACTGTACCATGTTTCTTTCAGCATGAAAATGTCAATGATAGCAAGCTGGTTAAATAAATATTTGAGTTCGGCAGTTTTGTCTGCAGCAGAGCGTGTGTTCAGATGCGAAACATGAAGTGGAGGGTTCGTTCCAGAAGGATCCTTCTTGAAGTCATGTAAAGTACATACTCGTTAGTGGTCATTTTAATTTAATTGTCATGTATTGCCTCAAACTTTCTGCATTGCTAAGATTGCAGTTTGAGCAAGTCATCTGCACACTTGACCACGTGCGCATCCTCTCCTTCACGAGGTCTGAGGAACACATGGCCACTTCCGAGCCACGCAAACTGATAAGCGCTTTCTTTCGAAGAGTTTTTTGTTCTTGAAAGCAAAGCCCTGTTTTGCCATGTAAAATTCTTTTGCAATGTATATGTCATCTCTCTTTTACGCCTGTTTGGAACCACTTGTCTCGTGTTTCTTGTATTGCAATTCTGACGATTGCACCTCGAACTTCTCCTAGCGTTTTTTGTCAAGCAATGAGCAGCCAATATGTCACTAGCCTTCAGTTCAGGTATAGTTCGTTTGGTAGCAAGGTTGTTTGCACATTATCAAACCTCCCATCTCTCATGTGTATCCGAAGGGCAATTACTGTACCAAATACCGTAATTTTACTTGGATGGCCCGGCAGAATGTACACATTCATTGAAGACTTAAGCGAAAAAAAGGGCTAAAGAGCCTCCAAACTAACCGTTAGACATAAGCTTGCAACTAAAAAGTCTGACGCTAAGGCAATATATTAACGCGATAACGTTAACGCTCTCGTTCTGCACAAAATCCAGCGTCGTCTGCGTTTTGAAGCAACCTAGGCACTCCTAGGAAGGA
Organism: Amblyomma mixtum; assembly: GCF_055824585.1. Lineage (NCBI taxonomy): Eukaryota > Metazoa > Arthropoda > Arachnida > Ixodida > Ixodidae > Amblyomma > Amblyomma mixtum. Next base: position 282,855,195 of record NC_143014.1, on the reverse strand, counting down.
GAAGCTCCTAGAAAGGAGAAGCAACCTAGGCACTCCCCCTAGGCCACGTGACGTTCTGGCGTCAACACAAAAACTCACTCAAGGTTGCTCGGGAAGAGAAACCTGGTTCGCACAAGCCCTACCAGTGGCAGCACCTGCAATCACGGAGGAGTGGCGGATGGCTTAACCGCTCCGCCCCTGCGCCAGGAGGAGTATCAGGGCTAGCAGGGATCGATAAAGTCGAGAATCACCATTTCCGCATACATGAAAATTAACACATTAAAGCCATCCCTCCATGCTCCTAAGATAGAACTTAAGCGTCGCCTCCAATTTCTTTAGTTACTCCCTTCCGCAGCTCTGAAAAAGGAACCATGACAAATTTTGGCGCTCCTTAACGGGAAACTGCATAGGTTTTGGAAATCAACGAGCTTAAGAGGGTCGAATGTTTGAAACTTGCAGGTAAAGCATGCGGAGTCATTTTGGGCTAGCGCTTCAAATAGTGAAGTAATCGCCGATTAAAATCTGGACGCCCTTCAAGCTTCTCCGCAGCGCACAACGCCAAGTGGGGGGCCGCATGATGACGTCATCGAAGGTATCGGCACATTTCCAACGCACAAAAGCCTGCTTTCAAGGAAAAAACAAACGCCACCAAAGGCAAACCCTGCCGAGAGTTGTTTGGCAGCGTCTAACGAGTCAGGGCATGGTGCGGCTGACGACAGCGGTAATTTGAAGTCATACCTTCCTTGACGTCACGCTGAATTTTTCTGCACCCCTCTGGTGCACTGAGGAGAAGCACGAACTTCAATCTTCGATTACGTCACTATTTTAAATACTAGTGCGAAAACAGTTGGCATGCTTTACCTACAGCCTACATAGATTTGAATCCTCGAATATCTCAAAATTCTCAAAAAAAGTGCTGCAGTTGGCCTGTAAGCGCCCAAAGTATTCAAGTAACTTAGATATCAATGAACAGGTGTCTTGTTGGTGACGCATCCGACATGGCCGAGCACTTCAAGTGCTATTTCCAATCTGTGTTTTTCCCACCGCTTCCCAATGCAGTTCATAACAACCAGCCTCTGATATTCCAGAGAATTTCACAACTTATAGTGCTGTTTTCACGTGATGCTTAATTCTAAAACTAAATCCTCGGTAGGAAAGAGCAGCATACCTGATAACTTGTTGCACTCCTTAGGTGCACTGCACTGCTTAGGTAGCAATGGACATCCCGGCAGTAAAGAAATAGGAATTAAAGAAAGCCTTCGGAGCAATGCTAATGGGGAACCCATTCTTGAGAATCGGGTAACAGCAGATCTGCCAAACGACGGAGCGTAGATTGTGCTAGAAAAACTAGACATCTTATATGCGCAATTCCTTATGACCTCCAGATTATCAGAAGCTTCTAAGAACGCTAAAATTATCTTCTTTCAGGAGAAAGGAGACGGCAAGGAGTTGAAAAAATTAGAGACCAGTAAGCTTGCTTTCCGTTGCCTACGAAGTATTTACCAAGTTAATCGCTAATAGAGTCAGGACAATCTGGACTTCAATCAACCAAATTATCAGGCAGGCTATTATAAAGGATACAAGACAACAGACTACTTCGCTATGAATCAGGTGATTGAAAAATGTGCGGAGTTTAATCAACCCCTATACGTATATAGCTTTCATTGGTTACGAGAAACCATTTCACTCAGTGAAAACTTCTGCAGTCGTGAAGGCATTGCGTAATCAAGGTGTAGAAGAATCTTATGCGAAAATTCTGGAAGATATCTATAGCCGCTGCATAGCTGCCATAGTCCTCCATTAAGACAGCAATAAAATTCCAATAAGGATGAGTGCCAGGCAGGAAAAAATGATCTCTCCAAAGCTATTCACCACCCGTTAATAGGAGATTTTCAGATGCCTAGATTGGAAATACTTCGGGATAGGAGTTAGAGAAGAATACCTAAGTAATCTGCGATTCGCTGATCAGATTGCCTTGCTAAGTCATTCAGGAGATGAACTGCAAAGCATGATCCATGTGTTAGACAGGCGGAGCAAAACAGTGGGTCTGAAAGTCAATATGCAGAAAACTAAAGTAATGTTCAACTGTCTCCAACAGTCTCACAAAGGAACAGCACTTCACAATTGGTTGCAAGCTGCTGGAAGTGCTCAGAGAATACGTCACTTAGGACAAGTGGTGACCACTGATCCGGATCGTGAGAGGGCAATAGCTAGAAGAATAAGAATGGGATGGAGCGCATATGGCAGGTTCTCTCAGGTAAGGAATTGCAGTTTGCCAATATCCCTCAAGACAAAATTATACAACAGGTTACCGGTACTCATCTATGGGGTAGAAATGTGAGGGCTAACGAAAGAGGTTCAGTTTAAGTTAGGGAGAACGCAGTGGGGTATGAAAAAAATAATGATAGGTGTAACGTTAAGAGGCCCGAAGCGGGCAGAGTAGGTGACTGAACAAAGGCGGTTAATGAGATCCTTGTCGAAATCAAAAGGGGGAAATGGGCTTGGGCAGGGACTGTAATGCGAAGGCAAGATAACCGCTGGTCCTTAATGGCGACGGGGAGGATTCCAAAAAAATGGAAGCGTACCAGGGGCGTCAGAAAGCTAGGTGGGCGGAGGTGTTAGGATGTTTGCGGGGATACAGTGGCCGCAGCTGGCAAGTGACAGGGATGATTGGAGATGCACGGGAGAGACCTTTGCCCTGCAGTGGACGTAATCAGGCTGCTTCTGATGATGTTAATGAGGTACACATTTCTTTTGCAGCCTCTTAGGTGCATGCAATTGTTTGTGGCTGCTACTCCACCACAAAAGACACTGCAGCCGTAGCAACTACCCGTTGGGTACGTAGTGACTATCAGGTTTTCTGCTGATGTTCTTTTATTATCGAAGTGAAAATAATGAAGGTAGCAAGGTCGGGCACTGTGCAAGAAATAGTGCAAGTGGACTGTCACTAGCCCGTTCTGGGCTAGTACATGCTGCCAAACTGCCGATGCCCACGATCATGCGATCATTGCGGTAGTTGGCCTGTGATGAAATGACGCAGTCCACTAACTTTTAGAACTTCATCTTATTTTATTTTGCTCTGGGCCACACATCGGCGCCTACGGACGATGAATATCCGAACTCGTTAACGGGGAAGTACCTCCAGGCTGAACGATTTCAGGTTAGTAAATACATTCGAATGACTTCGATTTTAAATTGAAAAAAATCGAATAACTTCTCAAATATAGCAGTTTTTTTCTTATCAACTTTCACTCTTGCACAAGCAGTTCGACAAAAAAATGCGACCTAGAAGATTGCAGCATTAGCAACTGCGGCGATTCACCTCAGCACTTCTGGCAGCCTGAGAGGGCCCACAGCAGTCTGCGGTCATAGCCTATCCTAAGTCATTGTATTCTGTGCGCCCCCCATTTGGTCTGTCAGGGAATGTCTAGGTGACTGCAGCCACTCTGGCTAGCACATTGGCCGCAATGGCCTTAGGTCTCCCCTTCCTTCTCACAATCTGAACCGGGTTACCGTGCGTACGGCTACCCCTGCCGTGCGCCGCCTGTGCGCACGCGCTGACCGGTGCCGACGCGGCAGGTGTGCACGCATTTGCCCGGCTCCTGACGCCTTCCGGATCCTCACGGCGTTATCTGCATGCACAGTGACGGCGGGCGGGTGCTACGCGGTAAACGGTATGTGCTATGGCAAAAGTCCAACAATTTCCCCTCAGTCTCACCACTGTTTCTTAGTGCTATGTCATTAGGCTACCGAGCCTAAGACAGCGGGAGAGAACTTGCGACGTGGAAGTCGCATTTCGATGGCCGTGAAATCCAAAAAAGCTGGTGTTCTAAGCATTGTTAGGGCCAGTTTAAATACCCCAGGTGTTTGAAATTATATCGGAGCTCTACTTCGGCGCATTTCGTGCAGCGTTCAGACATTAAATCCCACATGCCACTTTCATGCGTCCTCCAACGGACACTTTTCCATTCTGGCTATTTCTGCTCGCTTCCTTCCTCATTACAACACGTGGTGTTCGAGCGCCGGAACCTTCCTGCACACCCTATCACTTATCTCTCTCTAGGGCCTAATATTCAGCTGCATCTGCCGTTCTGCGCCTTTGGTAGGACATACGCCACACGCAATTGCTGCGTACCCCTGAAGGGGAGAGAGAGTAACGCCAATTTTCTTCGCCTTGTAGCGTAAGTTAGAAGTTTCAAGCCGAATATGTGGTAACACTAGCGTGCGCTGCGAGAATTCTGTAAAATGGTGCCATCGAAAAAAAAAGCAGCCTCTGATATTCCTTATACAAACTGGCATTGCTATAAAGAAAACGTTTATTTTTATTAAATTAGAAGATTGACGATTACAAATATAATCTCCGCCTGGTCGGCTAACGTCCGCTCAGATAAGCTCTGCCTTTGCTGGTCATTGTTTTTGAGCACCCTGTTTAAGAACCTTAAAAGCCGAAAACAAGTATTCAGAATATGTGGCCCATGGCTGATCATGGTATAAAAAATAGTGAAGAAACGGAAAGCAGCGGTGAATGTAAAAATAAAACTGTTCAGATATTATTAAAGATGTGTAAGTCGCATAAGCGAGCATTCCCTGTAACAGAAACTACGGTGAATTTCAGCATAGCCCTCAGGCACCACAAGCAACACAGAACGCTTGTAATATGCGAAAAAGCGGCTTGTTGGTGAGGATAAGAGGGCGGTATTTTTTGTTTTTGCATACAGCATTAGTGAAGTAGTCGTTGTTCATTTTTTTTTATTTCGAGTACATTTACAAAAGTAGGCACGGCGGGTACTAGGAACCGAAAAAATAGGCATCTCTCTGCCGGCTGTGAAGTAAGGCAGCATTTTGAAATCACGACCATTGTACCTGAAGGATGCGTTTTCTTTTCTTCCATATCGTGTACTGAAGGCATTTCCTGCTATGTTTTCACAAAATGGATATTTTTCAAGAACGGCCAAAATAAAAAGTGGACAAAGGCCCCTTTCGTGTGGAAGCCAAATCAAATACTGCTATTCATGCGTTCAATGTTTCAATTCTGATATCCTCACAGCCATAAAAAATTCCGGGTTCTCTTTTTGCGGGCTCTCCTACATGGCTTTGCATCTCTTATCAACAAAGAGGAAGAAATGTTGGACCTTAGGTATATGATTGAAAGCTAGGCTGGGTTAAAGTAAGATTTTTTTTTTTTTTTTTGAAGAGAACGGAGCACGGCTTCCTTTAGAGAGGAAAAGGCCGGTTTGTAGTTCTCTTTTTCCAGGAGGGAAACTTTACGGTTTTCTCCCCTCTCGTTTTCTAGCTGGTGAATGGTGGCATTGGAAATTCCATCATTGGAATCCTCGTTTCGCAACCACAGACGTGCACATCGTTCAAAAGTTTGAGAAAGAAATAATCACGCCAACGTTCTTCTATGATTTCCTTTCTTCGAACACGTTTCCGTTTCCTCTTACCTACCTGCGATATCGCTTTCTGGCGCCAGTCGTATGGTAATAGATTCCCACTCAGCTTCTCTTATCCCCCCCCCTCCCTACAGCAAGCATTTTTTTAAAGCCAGAACTCTTTCTAAAAGAACAATGCATTCACAGCGAAGTCGGCTCTCAAATACCATGACTACGAAAAAGCCGGCAGTAAACCTTCTCTGCAAAAAACACAGCTAGAGTGGCCTGATGGCTTCACGAAGAACCATAGCGCGTCTCCTGAATGTGAATGGCATCATTGCGCTGCCTACAAACTTCTGAAGACATCAAATTTTTCTATGTCCGCCTTGAAATTCCTGAACATGTCGTGAACACGAATGGTGTTAGCCTTTTCTAAATCAGGCGCAGCAGCTGTTTAAGATTATTTACCACAGCAGCGAAGCATAAAATATTTTTAGAACGAAGTTCTCAAAACGCTGTTTTCGTCTTTGTTCTTCTCTCAGTAGTTACATGATTACTGCCCCGTAAGCCGTTGTACGCGTTTAACCTTCCGTGCGCTCTTGGTGGGTGAATTAAATGTCATGTTTACCTCGGTGGTGTGTCTCCGTTTCACAGGAGCACTATGTTGCAACCATCGCAGGTGTAGAGTTCGTGCCGCTAGTAGCGCAGAAACCGTGTAGCAGGCGTCGGCAGTCAAATCACTTCGGTTACCTTCCAGAATTATTCTTCCTTTTAGTATGACGCCTCACATTCGTTGCAACAGTCAGACCTAATACCGTGCACTTTAATTGCACAGATATGGACACACGCTCACGTAAATACGTATGATTTAAAAAGGAAGAATTATTTCGCCGTTGCGAGCATCCTTTGTGACATGCGCTCATCGCTAGTCTAGCCTCCAACGCAGAAGCTTTTTTTATATTTTTGCAAGCTACTCAAAATCGGAAAAAAGGTTGCACTTTAGGATGATAAGCTTACAAAAGCCTCGCTCTTTTATTACCTTAACGTTTGTTATATTCTATTTTGTGCGTTGCCTATCTTTTGCTGCACATGTGGTGTTTTACATAAAATAAACTAACACTGGAAAACATTATCACTGCTAGCCAGCCGCTGAAGCGTAGATACGATGTTATATCACGCATGTGCCGTGCACGCTCATAGATCAGCGCCTATACTTCAGCAGTTCCTCATCATGCATTAAATCTAGGTGTAAACCCTCTCGGATAGGGGCAACAACTACCAATGCTAAGAGAACTTCATCTTTCTCATTCCGAAAAAGAGGTATTTCTCACTCGATAGCGCTAATGTTGCTACGTCCTGAACACTGGCGCTTGCAAGCCTCATTAGGAGAGTGAACAGCTACCCCGTGCAGAAATCTGCACGACCAAGAATGTCCTGCATTCATAATGTATCCATCAATTTAATCCCGTCTCAGGCGGCACCAACAATCCAGTGGGGAGATCGACACGCCTACTTGCCTGAGCTTTAACGAGAGAATAACGAGAGAGTAACAACACCGCTATTATGAGCAGCAAATAATTATTTCATACCTAACCATTCCGGAAAAGCAATTTTTTGAGCGGAAAGAGTTACTAAACGCCACTTTTTTCTTATGTTGTAAGCTTTCACTTAATAATCAATATACCCCTAAATTTCCCGTTTACAGACGCATTTGTTTTGCTGTTGTTAAAAGCGTTCCCAATTGTTTTTCTATGTGAGTCTCGACAGCTCAGCACGAGCGATGGAAAAAAATTAAAAGAAAGACCGCTACACAACGAAAGATTTGACCTCTGCCTTCAATATTTCAATAACAGTTCCTTGAAATTTTACAATATTCTAAATTTTTCTCTAGGAATATTGAACATGGATTAGGAAGTGGAGGAAAGCAGCACAGACAGGCGGAAAAACGAGAGTGTGAATTGAGTAGTTAATTCTGATTTGTTAGTGTTTTTTTTTTGTCATGCATTGCTCTTGTGTCACTCTTTTTGCCAGGCATTTCACGTAACTGGCATGCTGTTCTGTGCGTGCTCGAACCTCAGGCGCACTTTGCTTATGACTTGCCCTGAAAAGTTCTGCTGTTCCATTTGCCTTGTTGTGCATCCGACTTGGGACTCACGGCAGTTCTTTTGGGGGTTGTTTGGGGTTTCTCACGCTTCTATTGTCTTTGCGCGCTTCTGCATGGACTTACACATGAAGGAAGCCAATAGTCGCTGTAAGCAAGGAGCATAGGGCGACTTTCTTTTTTTTATAATTTGTGGGGTTGCTCAAATGAGAAATTAATACAAAAATTATTTAAGCCTGAAAGATAATTGATTAGAAAGTAGAATAAAAACTAATACATGCCGTCGGTGGAATGCGAACCCACCACCTCCAAATTTGTTTTGATTATTGTGTTGCCTTGTTTTTTTTTCATTCGTGAAGTCCTGTTCTATGCTGTATTTTCTCGGTTGTTACTATTATCATTGCCCCCGCCTTCCTGCCACCTTTTGATTCGAGCGTCTTTCGATTGCAGTGTCGCGATGTTTTTCCTTTCGTGATTTCCGGTCCTATGCTTGCATGTTTTCCTATTTGCCGTCACCGTTATTGTCCCAGTTTTGTCGCCACGTGGTCGCGCACCAGCTTCTGCCTGACCTTTCTTCATTTTTTCCCTCTGCTTCCTCTGCGCCCCCACCTCGTCTTGGAGCTAATATGAACACCATTCCTAAACCGTTTTCTTAAGAATGAAGACACAGGTGTCGTTCAACCGTTTACTTCGTCGACAACAATCCCACAACTCCCACACAGCCGGAACAGCGCTTCATCCAGTCCTATAAGAAGCAGTCAGATGAGCATCACATGGCGATCTCTGCAGCCGACACCGCAGCGTGGTCGAGCTGCGCGCACCAGTAACGTAAACATCCCTCACGCACGGCGGTGGCCGCACGATTACAGACATCCTTCCCTTGCAGCGCTGCCTGTGTTTGAACCGCAACGCTTCTAAATATAATGTAATAATGCGTATACAACACTCCTTCGTAAAGAAGATCAGGGTCGGTCATGCGTCAGCTGGTCTGGAGACCGCCTCACGCGGGTGCTACTCTGTAGCTCAGGCGATGCAGCTGTTTCCAACGACACATCACTCTGACCACTTAAGATATCTCTCATATACGAACTCGAATGCATCATCATGCAGTTCCGCAGGTTCATCACTCGCATGCGGCAACTCAGTTACATCATCATGCAGCTCAGCATATTCTTCCTGCTTCCTATAAGAACATAGGACGAAACAAGTTTGTCTACATGCACAACGTATTCTACAAGAGTCTTCCCCCGGACAACCTTCCCAGGCCGCAACTTCATAAGTTCATCAGATTCTGTGCGCACGAGTGCACGATCACCCACTGTAAAGGCGCTGAGTTTGCTCCTGCGGATGTACTCACTGGGCACCACCCTCTGTAATTTGGCCTTAATTCCTTCCTCCAAGTTTGGTATCAGCAAAGACAACCTTGTGCGGAATTTCTTCTTCAAAAAAAGTTGCGCGGTTGATTCCCCTGTGAATGTATGTGGCGTAGTCCCGTATACGAAAAGAAAGTTGTGCACTCTGTGCTGAAAAGACCACGAGCTGTTGTTTCTCTCTTCATCTAACAACTGCTTTGGTTATGCCTGCTTTAAAGCTTGAGCCGCGCGCTATGCTGCACTCTTAAGATTGCGGATGATACAGTGGAGCTGGGGTGTGCTTGACACCGTCTGCAAGCAAGAATTCAGCTGACTCTTGCGCGCGGAGTTGTGGGCCTTAATCAGCAGCCATCGCAACGGGAAGGCCGTGGCCAGCAAACAACACCAATCTTTTTCGACAGTCTTCTGAGCAGTTATGGAAGTCATAATTTTAACTCTGACTCAGTTACAGTAGAAGTCAACAGCCACCAAAAGCATTTTGTCCTGCTTTTCAGCGACGTAGAGATGCACTCGCTCCAAAGTGGTTGTGCACCTCCAAGGTGACAGCGGTGCTGGCTGCCCTACATACCTGACGCTCTGAAAGGTGTGGAATTATTGCAGTCTGTTCAAGGCAACTGTCAATTGCAGGTCACCGTACCACTGAGCTGGAAACAGATTTGATTTTCGTTATCCCTCTGTGCTGTTCATGCAACGACAGCACTTCTTTCTGAAGCGACTCCGGTGTCACCACTTGATTTCCCCAAACCAAACAGCCATCATCCACTGAAATTTCGAAATATCTGAGAAAAAAAGTTATTTTATTTACGTTTTATTTTCAGGTGTCACAAATGGGCGCGTGTGCGCTCTATCAGACACCCTTGGGGCGTGTGGGGGTAGTCATTCTGGTCTCTCTGGAGATGCCCTCGACACAGCGTGACAAGCTCAGGCGGAAACGTTCTACCAGGTGGCAAAGGGGGTGGTCGTTTGGTTCTCAGCTCTCGCCGGTCGCAAGACAGAGAATGGGTAGGAACTGAATGTTCACAATACAAGAAGCTTCATGTAGGAAACAGACGACACAGAGGAATTTCTAATAACTCGTAAGAACGGACAGAAAGTGATTTACAAAACAAGGCAAAACATGCTAAGTAACACGAGAGAGAGGCTACGATACGAAAAAGGTCTTGAACCTAAAGTGCCCTAATATATGAGAGGCAAACAATGCAGAACACACTTGGTTCACCGGGCATTGCGACAGTGCGACAACAGGAGGAGCACAATGGAGCCGTCCCGAAGACTGGCACTAACTTCCTCGCAGGTCCGTGGCTGGGCGAAAGGTGTCGACACGGGACTCGTGCGGAGGTGCTTCCTTGAAGCTGAACTACGGCACTAAACGTCCTTCGTATACAGGGCGCTCCAAGGCAGGCGCTCACATACACACAGCGTACGTCCACTGTAGAACGTCTCTTTCACCCTCCCACCGGCGCTCGCGTCGCCATTGGTCAGGGGAGGATAGAGGCTTGCAGAGAGCTCGGGTCAATTCTTTCCGACCCGGTGCCGCCGCGCATGAGGCTTTCCGAGCGGGGCTCTGCGGTTATATTGATTTTTATAAACCAATCTTGCGATATCGGAAAAAAATGCGTTCATTAACAGCTTCCCGTTGAAAAAGTGCCCTTGTATGTTTGGATGTAGACACTGATATAATAACCTAAAGCACGTCTTTCAAGACTTCGCGCTTCTCCAACGCAACTTTCACACCGCACTGCCATGTAGTTTATCACAATAAAGCGAGGCGTCCGCCTTGGCTGTATATACTTTGGCTTCTAACTGCATTCTATCGATCCGACTATTTGTTGTGAACAAAACGCCTGGTAGATTTGTTCTGAGGGAATATGTGCATTTGAGAGACCAGCACGGAGCCAGAAAGTGGTGATGTTCGCCTTCTGCAGGTGGCCTCAATCGCAAAGCGCTACAAACTTTACTAAAAAGTGTTCGCTTGCGCCACTTTGAAAGTGGCGCAAGTGAAAGTGCAAGTTGAAATTAATAGTCAGTTGCGCGCGCAGCGCCTAGAGCATTAGTCACGTTTAAACCAAGATAAACAAATTTTGCATACTAACGAACCCAAAATATTAATAGGTTGTGAGGAACACCTTAAATGTGGCATCCAGATTAATTTAGATCAGCGGAGATTCTTTGCTCTACTGCTGAATATATGTACACGGATAATTTTTCATTTCGCCGAAATCTGCGGTCACAGAGCTGCGACAAGTTACCAGGTCTCGCCCCGAAAAGGCTTTCATTTAAGCATAACCTTAGCACAATGAATCTGTGCCACTAAGAACATTGAAACCTGCGCCATCTTGACCTTTAGACCTAAGCTTGTCCAAATGAGCTACTGAAAAGCCTCTTAGTTCCCGTAGGTGCTCGCAATAAAGCCAAGAAATTGGTTGCATTAAACAAAGGTATGAGAACGCGTAAGGGGTGTCAGTTTTCTGAACCGTTCTTTAAGTTTCCCGCTCTATATGTCGATATACGGCATCATATGTCGCTGTTATCATCCCCGGTATCAATTCCGCTAGAGGACCAAGGCCTCTCTCATCGATCTTCGGAAAGGCCACTTTTTATTATGCGGCAGCCTCTGAATTCCAGAAAGTTCTCTTGTGTGGTCCTCCCGCAGCCCTTCCTGCCACTTCGAGTTCGATTGTGTTTTCCGGTGCCCTTTGTTATCCAAACAAGCCGCCGTCGACTTCCTGTGCAGCATTTCTTTCATTCAACCACTTCTTCCTCTCACTTTGACTAGGATATGTTAGTCACGTAGCCGCACGAATTAGCCAGACAACACGAGGGAGACACACAGCAGAGCTCTCCAATACTTTCCTTGTCTTCTCATTCTGCTAATTTGCGATGTTACGAAACTGTCATCAAAACAAACAACCCGACAGCACGTTTTACCATGAAATTTTTACTGCCGTTTATTTTCCAACTCCCACTGTTCTCTACCAGTTTTAGAGTAACCCCTATTATACTGCTGTCTATTCCCAGGTTTCTACCTGGTCATAGAAGAGAAATGTTTATTACTGGCAACTGACTTAATCTCTCCTTAAGTTTTTATTACATATACTTCGAGGGCTCTAGCTACCTACAAAGTTTAGACACCATAGGTAAGCCCAGTTGAAATACAATGGCTTTAAACTTTTAATTTAAAGATTACTGCAAGATTCTAACTGATAATTTAAGAGATCAAAATGAATGCCAACATATCAGTGTGCGATTGGTGATTTCTTTTTCAATGTCCTTCCTTTATTAAATTGTCTTATTGCTTTGATTTTCACTTTTGTGCTATATTTCATTTAATTTCCTGCCCTTAATTGTCCTATTGGATTCCTTTTAACTTTCGTGCACTTGAGGGTAGTCGTGCGGCAAACGTCGCCGCTATGTGCCTAAGAGCATATAGGGCACACGATGGTGTTCTTGCATACGCCACTCATGTGTCCAATCGTCATGCACGTTCTGCATTGAAGTGACTTGGGCACGTAAAGGCTGAGCTGCATGCACGCGAAAACTCACGCGAACGCGAACGCGACGGCGGCACGCGTCGCGCGAAGCTCCGCGCGAAGCTTCGCGCGAACGAAATGTATGTGTCGCTTGGCTCGTCGCTCGGATCTGCCGAAATAGAAACTTTCGCCTGTTCGCCCGGAAGTGCATGCGCGATCAGCCAATAGCATGAACGCTCAGCGTACGTCACTGCCGGTCATTTCGCGTGCTTTTTTTTTTTTTTTTGAAGCGTTGCATTGCGATTGCCGCGTATTCACGCTTCCTACAAAACGACGGCCAACCAAAACTTCAGTGAGCGCCCTTATTGACGCCGTCGAGTGCGAGCAGGTCTTTTGGGACCTGCAGCACAGGTACTATGAACATCGCGGCCGTTCTGATGCGGCTTGTTGCCGAGTTGCAGAAGCCGTCGGTGCACCAGGCGCACCAGTTTCGTAAACAATTTCATTGACTGCTAACTGCTTCAGTAGGCAGACTGGACATTTACGAAGTGAATGCGCTCAATTATATTTCATGCATGTGGTCTTAGCTGCCGTCGAGCGATCGTTATCATTCGCTAGAAAATGCGCGCTGCCGCGTAGCAGATTTGCCTGACAAGGAAAGCATTGCATGCAGAACTAGAATTATACCATTTCACAGAAATACGGTACAGGCTTTTATCTTGTGGCGGGTTTAACGGCGGCCGGATTAAATTCTTGCAATTTTTTTTACTGTTGTTGCATTTGCGAATACCTTTGCGGTGTGCTATGCCAGGAACACTGAGCGCTGTCGCCGTTTCGCGTTGCCGTCGGTTTCGCGCTGTCGCGTGCATGCGTCTTGCCCCTGTACGCGACAGAGCGAACCACGTTCGCCTTCGTCGCGCCGCTCGTCGCGTCGCTCTCTTTTTCGCTTACATGCGTTCTAGGGTCAAACCGGGTGGCGAAAATGTCCGATTTTCACATACGACGGTATGCAGTAGCCCTTGAACGTGGGCTTGATGCACTGAGGTCTTACAACGCACTGAACTTCCAATATTGAGATGCTGTTGGGTACTGGCTTGATTAAAATAGGCAAGTCAGTGTCAGCGATGGAAATGTCGGCGTTGTAAATGACGCCTGCTGTAGTGCCGCTGTCTTGGAGGACATGGGAGCGTACGCTGATGTCGCCGAGTTTGCTAACGCCGGTCAAACATTGCAATGCGCTCCGATCCGTGACATCAGTTGCGATGATGTTTTTGTAGGGTTTCATTCTCACATCTTTAATCCCCCCAGGGACGAGCCCTTCAAGGAACATAGACGTGGCTTGCCTGTTGCCTGTCGGTGTTGCCTGTCCTAACTGCCGTGGCCCTCACGATTCCTCTTCGAAAGACTGCCCTCGCCTAAAGACCGAATGAGCAGTGCTGAAGCAAATAATGCGAGACCATTCTACGCACAGAGAGGCCACTGCTAAGGTGAGACGACTTCACATCGTCGAAGGTCTTCTAAGAAAGCCGTTACTTTTGACAGGGAGGCCTCCAGCACTGCTGCATTATGTCCTTCTCCTCCACCTGCCGTACCAAATCAACTGAGCTCGATGGTTGATAACGCCGGACTTGCTGCTTCGGCCGTTACCTGGCCGTCACTCCTGAAACCTTGTACGTCCGCTGGGCCAGGAAAGTCAACGCCATCTCCAAGTTCTGCCCCTACCGTTGATTCGGAGAACGGTCAAGATCTCGGCGAAGGCCAAGAAGTGCAGGTAACAGCAGTGCTGAAGTCCGTCTTGAGTGCCAGCCGCGCTGTGCTGGCTGGCCTGCACACGCCAGCAGCCCAAAATGCGCTGCAAGTACTGGACGCGTTAACTCCAGTACTAGCGGCTCTACAGTAGCAGGAACAATGGCTCCTCCGGCATTGACATTCGAAAAGCAGCTGAAGCAAGCCTCTATTTTTCAATAAAATGCCCGCGGACTCAAGCACCGAATTTCAGATTTTCGGCAATATGATTACGAAAATAATTTCCTCATCCTTGCCATTTGTGAGCCGAATTTAACAAAGATATTGTTATGTGTCGGGCTTCGTGGCGTTTGCATCTCCTACGCACCGAGGGATCAGTAAAGTCATCGTCTACTTTCGGCGTGAACTTGCTGATGTGCTTCATCCAGTTCCCCCTAATAACGACAACCAGTACGTTTGCCTAAAAGTGAACAGGCGCAATCTCACGTTTATGCTTGTGGGTGCGTATATGTCGCCATCAAGTCGTTTTGACACCACACGATTGAGTGACCTGTTGACGGTTACACCCGGCCCTTGGATCGTCATGGGCGACTTTAACGCTCACCACATCATGTGGGGAGGCGTTAGAATGAACATTAGGGGACGGAAATTTGTGTCTTCGCCTCTGACCATGACGTTCAGTGTTTAAATGACGGCTCCCCAACCTGTATTCGAGGGACAACTTACAGCAGCTGCCTTGACTTGGCTTTCGTTTCTCGAGGCCTTATCAGCAACGTCCGGTGGTGTTCGAATATTGAAACTCGCGAAAGTGACCATATCCCTACATATCTGATCATTACTGGCCTTTCCACAAGCACCTCTGCCACACGCAGGCGACGCATCGATTGGTCAGTGTTTCAACTTATGGAAGATGCTTGCAGAGAAGGTTCTTCCGCTAGTTTGGCAGGAAAAAATAAGGAGGCCATGGGAAGCGCGACACGGTTATTCACCCCAATTACAATGTACAAGGAATTCGATATGGAATTGCAGCGCCAGCAATTACTGCGAAGGAGGGCAGAGCGTAGATATCGACGCACGAAGTCAAGCCTTGACCTCAGAGATGCGAGGCGCATGCAAAAGAAAATTGAGCGCAGAATGCAAGCCCTCCAGGCACAACATTGGAGGTCATTCTGTGAAACGCTTCATCCACGGAAGCCTTTGTCACGCATCTGAAATGTCGTTCGTGGCCTTCTAACATCCCCACAACAGCTGTACCCTTTCAAGTCTCTTGCACTCTTCCAACGACGTGGCGAGATCGACGTAGCTGATGATTTCTGCGTTAGGGTAGCAGGACCATCCACTTCAAAACTTCACCAGCGCTGCGACGAGGAACAAGAGCAGAGAAGGAAGGACAAGGACAAACGCTACTGACAACTGAAAGTTTATTTGAGAAAACACAGATTATATGCACACAACTGACAACCCAAAGCGCCTGCGCTTCCCGCAAAAAGCACGCAAAAGAAAGTTACGAATCTAGATACAAAATTTCACACTCATGTAAGTTTATAGATGGTGTGCTAACGCACGTGTCGCTGTTCTTCTGAATGTGATAGGCTTCACACAACTCCATAGTCAGCTGATCTGGATGTCTGAATTTAATCTTAGCCCTGTTAAGCAGTGGAAGGCATGCTTTTTTATTAGACACCTTGGACACACCGGGTTTGTTCAGATGACAATCTCTGTGATATAATCTGTGTTTTTTCAAATAAACTTTAAGTTGTTAGTAGCGCTTGTCCTTGTCCTTCCTTGTCTGTTCTTGTTCCTCGTCGCAGCGCTGGTGAAGTTTTGAAGATGTACCAATTAGCTCAAACCACGATTTTGACCATCCACTCCATCTGCAACGCGGCAGTGCAACGACGTTCCCGCTTCTCGGGATTCTCGGATGGACCTTCCCTTCTTCGTGGAGGAACTTGACGCCGCACTGGCTTGTTGCAGACGGTCATCTTCGCCAGGACCCGACGGTATGTCATAAACCGCACTTGCAAACCCTGGACAAGAAGCTAGGCGTGTCCTTTTGGAGTATTACAACAAATCATGGAATGAGGGCATAGTTCCAGACGAGTGGAAGTCCAGTCGTCTAGTTCCGCTCCTGAAACCAGACAAATCGCCTCTTGACCTGCCATCATACCGTCCAATTGCGCTGGCTAGTTGCGTTGGCAAATTATTGGAAAGAATGATACTTACACGTTTTGAGTGATACCTGGAGCGCTGCCGCATATATCCGGCCATAATGCCCTGGTTTCGACGTGGACGTTCTTCAGTTGACAACGTTGTCGACCTGGTGTCATCCGTCCAGTGCCAAAAACATGTGAAGCGCTTGACCAGGCTAATTTGGATGCTCTGGAAGCTGCCCAGCTTAGTGGTCACGTATTCTGCTGTATACGCAGTTATTTATCCAACAGATCTCTCTTTGTGCAGACTGAGGATGGCCCAACATCTTCTCATTTCCCTTCCCGTGGAGTCCCGCAGGGTGGAGTGCTCAGCCCTGCGCTGTTCAGCCTTACACTTGTCGGGCTTGTCGATACACTACCACAGTCGGCGCAACTCTTCATCTATGCGGACGACATCTGTATCTTAGCAGCCGGAGTTACGCGCCCACAAGTTCGAGTGAGACTTCAAAATTTGTCAAGTATTCTTGCGGCCTACCTTCACCTACAAGGCCTGAAGATTTCAACCAAAAAGTGCTCGCTTGTTGCTACACGCAAGAACATGTCTCGTTATACCGCATGCATAAACGGCACAGCAATACCCTACGTAAAGAGCCATCGGTTTTTGGGAGTACTCATCGACAGAAATCTATCAAGCCCCCCCCCTTTTCATACATGAAAAAGACACTGACAGCGATTTCTCACGTCCTCCCCTTTCTTGGGGAAAAGTGGGGAGCGTCGGTGCGTTCGATGATGAAGCTCTACAACACCTTATTCATGGGATTTTTTTCGCTACAGCCTCCCAGCACTTGGAAACATTCGAAAAACATACATACGAAGTCTGCAAAGCGTCCAAGCTCAAGCTCTCCGGACTTGCCTAGGATTGCCGAAATATGCCTCTACGGCTGCATCTCTTCTCATCTCCCAGGAGCATCCAATCTCTACCTACCTAACAGTTGACGCACTGAGGGCACATTTCCGACACATAACCCGGCTTCCCTCCCACCACCTTGCCAGTATTCCTATTACCAGGCCACGCACATCGTTTACAGACACCATTGATGCACATCGCGCCATTCTGCCGTCCCAGTTTACACCCGCCTCTAGACCGTCCTCGCCACTTTGGAGCCTGAACAATCACCGTGTGCTTCTTTCAATACCTTGGATCAGGAAGAAGTCCAATTTATCGCCGACAGAACTAAAACAAGTCACTCTGGAATATTTCCATGAGCACCATGCAAACCGAGTACACGTCTGCACCGACGGCTCCGTGAACCCTAACAGTTCTTCGGGCTCCGTGGTCATCCCTGCAAGGACTACAGAAATTAGAGTTCGGATAGCTCACTACACTTCTTCGACAGGTGCAGAACTCACCGCTCTTTGTGTCGCCGTTGAACACATCAATCAGCAGCCCCCTGAGCAGTGGTCTATTTGCACCGATTCCAAAGCTGCTCTACAAGGCTTGCAAGCTGCTATTCGCCGTGGAGCCCATGAACAACTGGTAGCGGAAATTCGACAACTACATCACTCTGCCATCAATGCAGGACATGACATTGTCTACCAATGGCTACCGGGGCACAGCGGCATAGCAGGCAATCACTGCGTGGATGAGGTCGCCCGAGCTGCTCACCACGATGGCGATTTTGTGCCGATCCCCCTTTCGAGATCAAACGCAGCGGGCAGACTTCGCGCACTTGCACGGGACATCACGATTGCCGCGTGGAATTCCGGCCAATTTTCCAATTCACGTTTAAAATCCTTGAGCCCCGATCTGAAGCTCTGGCTTCCATCCGGCCTACCACGACGTGAAGAAACTTTACTGTATCGCCTGTGGCTTGATGTAGCTTTCACCAGCCATTACTCTTTCTTGATGGGTATGGCTGATAGCACTGCCTGTACCATCTTCGGGCATGACGAGACTATATCCCGCATTCTTTGTGACTGCCCTGCCTACAGCGTCGAAAGACAGTCTGTCAGCCATGCGCTGGAGCGTCTAAATCCACGCCCACTGATGGAAATGAAGATTCTCGGCCACTGGCCGCGGCGATCGTCGGCGGTGAAGGCCTCAAAGGCACTGCTCCGCTTCTTGCGGACGTCTGGCCTGCATGATAGGCTGTGACTTCAGGAATGCTAACTTTCATGTGACTTCTAATTTTTGTTACTCTCCTTTCTCTTCCATTTTTTTATCCCCTCATCCCCTTCCCCCCGTGTAGGGTAGCAAAACCATTATTCTTTGGTTACCCTCCCTACCTTTCCTCTTATTCCTCCTCCTCCTACTCCTCTTCCTTCGTACAATCTTTCGCGAAACGTTATTAGTCTCTTCAACTTGGGACTAAGACGGAATTAGTAGCTCCATTTGCACTGTGGCGTTCAAACCTCTTCGTGATCTCTGTTTTTCGGCTCCAAAGCTTGTCGTCCACAGCTCGAGAGCAGGACTGATTTATTCTTGCTAAACATGACGGTTACCATTTGGCCGTGTCTTTGTATATATTAAGTGTTACGACTCTTGTGTTACATAAACTACCATGAAATCAGGTCTCTAGGCGCCCTTTATAAATGTTAAGTCCCGGTTTTGCCGCAATCCCGTCTGGCGAGGAAAATTCATACCGACTTGTCAAAAAGCATCCACTGGCCAAAGATGTAGAAAAAAAAAATAATTGACGTTTCGATGTCCGTACTGGGAGATTGCCACGGGTCCAGTTAATCGTATATAGCGTTGGTTTGAAAGTACAGTGATTCTATGAGCAAGCGTTTTGACAATGATTTTTCTTCCTTTGCAGTCACACGTGCCGCGTCCAAGTCGATGGCATGGCCAGTGCCCTGATGATGTTCCGCTAAAGCGTTCAAGCGAGTTCTGCCTTGGGCGACGTCACGCTTGAGCCTAGTGCTCAATTTTTCTGTTTCACCGATGTAGAAAGCGGCACAACCGCGGCGGGGAGTCTTGTAGACAACCCCTGGATAGGTATCTGGGTAGATAGTGTCCTTCGGCAACGTCTCCTCGTTACCTTCGGCAATGTGTCTTGCGAGTCAAGGACCCTATTAACCCAGCTGTCTATCCAGGGGTTTTCTACAAGATCCATTGTCGTGATTGCGCCGCTTCCTGTATCGGCGAAACAGGAAAATTCAAGACGAGGCTCAAGCAACACCAAAGTGACGTCGCCCAAGGCAGGACTCACTCGAATGCTTTAGCGGAACATCATCAGGGCACATGCCATCGACTGGAATGCGGCACGTGTGATTGCAAAGGAAGAATCATTGCCAAAATACTTGCTCATGCAATCACTGTGCATTCAAGCAACCCCACATACGATTAACCGGACCCGTGGCAATCTCCGAGAGATATACCTCCTCTATTTTCAAAAATCACCCAGCAACCTCCCTGTCTTTCACTTCATTGTGATTGATGCACCCACACGGGTGGCGCACCGTTAATTGTTTTTTTTGTTTTCTCGACGTCTTTGGCGAGCGTACTTTTTTGACAAGTCTTTATTAATGTTAAACGGCTATGAACCTTCACACTTCCTTTGACCTAGCATTGAATGTGTGATTTTTTCGCATTATTTAATAAGTGTCCCGTGCTCCTTAGGACGCCTACAGTAATGAATTAAAAACATTAAGCCGAGGCCGATACCCCAGTCATAGCATGACCAGAAGGGCTTTAGAAGGTACTTTTTTTTCGACGCATATTTCGCACAGTTCGAAAAAATATGGAGAGTCTTCAAATACTCCGCGCTCAAAATAAGAGTCGTGCAAACCCTTTATAAATACTCCTCAATATACGCCTCATTAGCTTCGAAATCGGTGACGCAAAGGCTGGCTCGCTGACTCAAAAGGCAGTCGAAAGCATACGAACGATGCAAACTGAGGTCTTTGATGTGAACATTAATCCGTTCTGGGAGCGAGGCTTTTTGACTTCACACGCATAGCTTAGTTTAAGTTTATTCTTCTGCTTTCTGGGATAAGATCATAAACATCCATTTCGCTCATATGAGAGCGGCAATGTAGTGTGCTCTTTTTCTGATCCAGCCGCTTCATTCATTACAAGCCATGTATCACAGCACGACGGCATTTGAAGTCATGAGAGTACAGCGAAGCAGAATTTTAGCAAATCCATTTCATCATAATCACGGCTTTTCGGTTTAAAGTGTCAGAAGCAGCCATTAAAACTCGCTGCCTTCGGCGCACAATATGTTCCATTAGTAGGCAAGATTAGAAGGCGTGAGTTTTTGCCCCCTTCCCCGCCGCCTTTGTCTGGGGGTAATACAATAATACAATGTAATTTAATGAGAACCTCGTGTCACGAAGGTGACGAGTGGCGGAAAGTAATATTGTAACTGATTAGCCTCTGAAAATGAAGCGGTCTTTAAATCACGCAGGTATAGTATATATAATCCAAGCAGATTTGGGCAAAGACCTTTCTGCTGCCCAAGCAGACGATTAATTACCACCTCGGGTACTGATGTAAACAGCAAACTCATCAAATTTGGGTTCTAGGCTAAACGAGACCAAGAGCGCGAAAGGTCAGAATTTTCCTGTTTACTTTCGGCTCCAAGTTTTAGTTGGAACCAGCTTTGAACTATATTCCTTTCATTGGGATGTAACATATGTCATTTTTTCTGCCATTGTTTCCTATTGATAATGATTTACAGTTGAAAAACTTGCACCGCGCTTCTCCTTGATCACGCTAGCCTTGGTGACTTTCTTTTCTCCCTAACTATATATGTGAGCTCTTTGACATATGTGATTAAAGAAACATTAGGGAACACTCCTTTTTTCAAATACACTTTGAGCGCCAAAATAAAGATAGTCTCCTGTGACACTGAGATTGTATCCCGCGACCTCGGTCTCCCTAGCTGGAGTTCTTGGGCACTGATACACCACGGCGGGTATTCCGATCATTGAAAAGACTTACGCGGAGATAATATCTAAGACATGCACTTAAAATTGCTCTAACTGCCTTTAATTCCTTCCCTCTGTGTGTGTGTGTGCCGAAATGCTGGCGCTACCCAACACCTCTTGAAGTTCTCAGTCACTGCCAGACCGCTCGTGTTAGTTGATATTCTGCTGGGCCTCGCCTAGAAGCCGAAACAACTGCTCTACGGGCGAAATTAAGGGTTAGAAGAGCCGTTAATTAGGCTAGTCGGAAACGATTGACAATAAAACTTAGCAATAAAACATAAGCCTGGGGCTGAAAAGGTTCCACTCTGCAAGGCACTCTCGCAACTTGCATTTTATAAAATAAAACGACCTTAACGTGGGCGTCTTGAATATGCGACCCTTTCCTTTTTGTCCAGGGCGCAAGTAATGATAAATAGTTTTATCGTACAGCACGTGAGCTGAGCACATGAATGCATCATTTAGGGAATGTGCAGCTCGAGTGAGCATATTTTTGCCCACTTAGCACACATGGTAGCTGGTTTACGCCTGCACCGCCACGCTTCCTGATGAGAACTACGTTAAGATCTCCGGCTTTATATTTAGCCTTTCCCAGATCAAAGCAACAGTATTCAAGAACCCTGACGCACAAACTCAAACTGCCTGCAATAGTTATGCATTGTTTATTCATGGGTTTACAAAATACACTTACGGGCCTGCCCAAGCCACCAAAGCGCTGGTAGACCAGTGCCCGGCAGCACGGTACACTCGGATCAGACCAAACTACTGGCACCGTAAGTAAAAACACCAAGTAAATTAAAGGTAGGAAAGAGAAAAGAACCGATGTAAAGAAAAGAGAGAAGCAATAAATACTGGATAAAATACCTGACATCTTTCCTGTGTCTTGAATATCATACAGCATTAGGCTAGTCGTTAAGAACCATTGGCACATAGAAATCATGAACGCGTTCGCTATATCTTGTCCACACTCGAGATGAAATGAAGCGTTAACGAGGACATTGTTTTTGAACAAGGGCGTATGGACGGCAAAATTAAGTTTTCCGCAGGTACATAAAAATTACTTTCTTTTAATCGCAAGATTAAAGGAGGCGTAAGCAAGCGCAAAACACTAGGATTATCAGCACTTTTCATAACATGTATCAAAGCATGAATTATAGACTTTAATAGGTTTCGTTTGGTTTGGTTTGGTTTGGTTTGGTTTACAGGGTTTAACGTCCCAAAGCGACTCAGGCTATCAGAGACGCTGTAGTGAAGGGCTCCAGAAATTTCGACCACCCGAGGTTCTTTAACGTCCACTGACATCGCACAGTACACGGGCCTTTAGAATTTCGCCTCCATCCAAATTCGACCGCCGCGGCCGGGAACGCACCAGCGTCTTGCGGGTCAGCAGCCGAGCACCGTAACCACTGAGCCACCGCGGCGGCTACAGACTTTAGTAGGCTATCTACTTCATTGCGCGAAAACACCGGGCAGAAGTAAAATGAAGAAATTTCGCAGTGCACTATACTGTACGCTAACACATCTGCAATCTTTTTCCTGATGCAAACTGAACGTAATAAATTAATGTAGTATCGCAGACACACTTTTTGCGCCACGTTCGAATCACGTTTCAATTACGAAAACAAGTTTGAATAAAGAACACCCAATTAATTGGCACTTGAAAAGTATGGAATAGGAGAGCACGCACAATTGTTACATCGAGAAAGACTGGAAGGGCGAGTGGAATAAGTTTCAGAGGTTGTGGAGCGCAATAATTTATTTTTATTTGCATTAAATAAAATTAAATTATGACACTATCATATCAAAAGATTTTCAACGCTCATTTGTGTTCAGCAACGGTTTGGTGATAATTAACATGACGCAATGCTAAAAGCATGGAATCCACGTACTGAAAAACCCGCCAGTGAACGGCTTGACTGAGATCACTAACACATAGGTTAAACAAGAGGGATGCTACAATGGATCTCTGAGGAACTCCAATGGCTAAACGTGTGACCATGCTTTTAATATTTTCACTTACTTCGACTTCTGCTAGACAATGCGAATAATTCTCATGTAAAGATATGAAAACACCTCTGAAACTGTCGCTAAGCCTTTGATGAAATAAGACATCCTGGCTCACAGAATGAATAGCTATTGATGAGGCTAGAAATAATGCAAACAGCACATTGACTGTTTCCAAAATTATTGTTAAAGAAATAGATTAATTCCTTTAAGCGCTAACCTAGTGCCAAGCCCACAGGTTTGGGCACTAACATGTTATGTTCATCATGGATGCTTTGCATTACATGAAAAATATGCTTCTTAACTATTACACTACTGCACAACCGTCTCAAATACGTCAATAATATGTGACAGAATTAATATTCCCGCTTTTTAAAGGGAAACTACAAGAGCTTCGCTGAGGTTAAACGGTATGACTTCCGTCGGGATGCTATTTTTTATGACTGCCAAAAACACAGCTACCAGAGGCTCAAATTTCCGCTAGAGGACGTTCGCAGACACATGTCTAATCCCGATGTCTAATATTTTTCAGGAGGTGGATATTACGAATGCCATCTTTAGTGTACTATGGCATGAAGGCAGACTAAACCATCGATTGCGAGCGATTTCGTCTGGCCGTGTCACCAGATAAACTATTTCCAACGGATGAAAAAAAAATGCGTTGAATTTTTCAGCTAAGGGGGTCGAAAGTTTTTAACAATGGTTTCATGCACCCCTTTTTGTTGACCACACTATAATTTGTTAACACCAGACCAACCCTTAGATCGGTTATTTCTAGATTCAAAAATTTCCTTTCAAATTGCGTTCGTCTTCCATAAGAATCTACGAGCCATCTTATGAGCTTCACGAAGATACTCACTTCTATGGGAAGGACGGCATCGTGCCAAACCAAGTTCTTTTTCAGCTAACACGAATAAAATGAAAAATTGGCGGGAGCTTAGCTTGCGATAGCCTTGTAGGTTGCGAAAGCGAGCGCAGCGCCTCTAACGGTAGGAACGCGGCGCGCCGGGTCTAAAGAAGGAACGCAGTGCGCCGCGTCTACAGGTCACGCGTTGCTACCGGCCGCCGTTACCCGACGAGCCGAGTTGGTAGCCCGTCTCTCGCTCCTGGTGTGACGTCACGCTAAACGTCACTAGCGCCTCTAGCGGGAGGAGTGCGACGTGCCGTGGCTACAGGCCGCCGCTGCGCGACGAGCCGAGTTGGTAGGCCGTCTCTCGCTTCTGGTACAGCTGCGCGACGACTCCACTTGGTAGCCAATCTCTCACCCTGGTATGACGTCAGAGGTCAATCTAAAGGTCAAACCTGGCTACCGGCCGCCGCTACGCGAAAGGCCGTTCATGAGCGTAGTATTGCTTTCGCAATAAAACATTTATTCACGGGCGTCCAGGCTTTTGTGTCTTTATGAGGACTACAACATGCACGCGTGCATTACTTATATGTAAATGGATATGAAAGTTTCAGATGTTCCTTACTTGCGGGAATGCCTGTAAGAAATGATCATCTACTATAATGTTCAAACGACAGGTCAAGTTTTCATCAAAAACGCCTATTTCTGACATTAGTCTGCGCACGGCAGCACGCTGTGAAAATAAACTGCTACATCCAAAAAAGCAGTCATCGCACAGCTTTTTCTCAACAATAAACGGGAATGCGTGATCATTATCGGTGTGATCTTCGACGCCATCTAGGGATGAAGGCACAAGTGAGGCAGTCCAAAACATTCGACGTGTGTCAGTAGGTTGATATTAGCTTCTATCCAAGCGTCAGGTTTATGGGTTCAGCTACAATTTGTCACTCGTTCTTCAGCACATCAAACTCAGTGCCGGCTATCATGCATAAGTAACCGAGTGGAAAAAGAACTAGACAGCATTCATCTAGAAATTTTAAAACGCTTTTGTTCAGAGGCCTATACATAGCGAGGAAAGTGATGGCAAAAAATTGTGCGTACGCGAATTTACAATGCGTAGTGAAAAGAGAGGGCAAGTATGTAGTTAAGTAGCTATCATAGTAAAGAAAAACTGAACGCCTTTAACTTAGAACAACACGCCTACTTCCGCATGACACGTGCCTTTCGTACTGACCGCTAAAGTTCTCTCGTCGGCAGGAGACCTTGCAATGTGTACATGGCGCAAAAAAAGCTGCATTTTCTCGGCGCAGTGTGCTTACTTCCACATTCATTGGGTAATCGGGAAGTCAATACAAGTACTGGAAGACTGGACCTTTGCCATGCCGTCCTACTTGCTTTGCTCCTCCTTTCCTTTGCTATCGGCTTTTCTTTTGATTAGAGGAATCATTTTTCCACAAGCTGACTGAGTCCCTACTCAGCTTACAATTTTCAACCTCTTGACTTCATCATCGAAGCTGTGGTTTATATCACAATTTTTGTATTTAGGCAGCGCGTATCACTGCCATAAAGAGGCGATATACACCTTACCAATCTGAATATTTTCCTGATATGTGTGAAAAGAAATAAAATGCTTTCGATCCCTCAACACAGAATACACTTCCATGTGCTGCTGTCGAAACACTCGGCAGAATATTCGTTGAAGGCTGCAGATAGAAGTTCCTTCTGGTGAGACCTTCATGCGCAGAGGAGGCCTTGTTATATCACACCATAAATGTAGTGCCATCCCCTTTACGGAAAAAAATTCACACATTACGCAAAAAAGATGGCGAACACTCTTGTTGTGGCAGGTTTCTCACACCCATTCTGAGTTGTGATTTTTGATAACTCGATTATATTTCTGCCACATCTCCGCAACTTAAACGCTCACCTCAGCTCTTTTCTCATTAATATTGGAGGTCCCAGTACAGTCTCTGGCTACGAGACCCCCTTCAGTATGCTTTTGTAGAAGTTGTGCTGTATTTTGTATAGCAATAAGCCTGAATCTGATCCTTCCTCAAGCATCTTCTGCATGCTGTTAAGTACCGCGCTGGTGCCTTCTCCGTTAAATTTTCGAGACAACTGAATTCAATGCCAAGTAAGCCTTTTTTGGTACGTCTATCCAACATCTCATAAATTAAAATAAAGCCCTTCTAAGGATTCCAGATCAAAGCATTCAGAACGTGTCTATGCCTTTCGAGGATCATTTCCACAGCTGGTAGCAAGGAGGGAAGCCCATACCTGGCCTTACGAGCGATGCAAATGAATTTGCCGCTTCGCGCTGGCGCCAAGTCGTGTATCTCAAGCCTGCAACTAGCTTCCGCCGCACTTGCAGTGAACCGTCCCCTTTTCACTACCACTCTGAAGTTTTTATCCAGACAATCTCTATGAATCTATTTGGTATTAAAAAACAAAACCACCGCAATTGACAACCTTTTTTGTGCTTCAGCCTCGACAACACCTTCAACCACTGCGGTGTTTACTGCCAAATCTATACTGTAGGCAAGGATACGCCACGTTATATCTTTGCCACCGGGGTACTATCCATGCGCGTTACCATCTCAGTGAAGCTCAGTGGGAGGACATCTGCTGCTCCCGTAGCACCGATCACTTGGCAAGCTGCATACGCATACGTACATTGTGGGCCACCGGAGCAGTACATGGGGGATGATCTCCAGCTCACGAGAGCTCTGACAGGCTTTGAGTCGCTGTGCGCTCCGCAGCAGCTATTAAATTTAGCTAGCTGCCTTCAAACTAGGGCTTGGAACACACAGCACAGCGCTGTACTGTAGTGGTTACCTGCCCGCTACGGCATATTGGGTAAGGTTCACGCTGGCGCTGCAGCCTGCGTGGCACAGTGGCGCATCCCAGCGTGTCCACATGTCATTTTCTCATTGAGAAAGAAGGAGTTAGCACCCACAAGGTGCGGCTCACTTGGCACACCTTGTATGATGACTCTGGTCGGCAACAGCATCTATTTCATTGCTTTGATCCCAACCATGACTATAGCGTGCTGCGTGGTATAGGTAGGCGTGACTGCGATTGCATCAGTTTCAATGTTGCTGATCCAGTATTTTAATTTAAAATTTAACACTAGGGCACTACTGGTTGGATAGCCTGCAATGCGCTCACGTAAGGACCATTTTCATATGCAGCCATTTTGCTCCAACGCAGGAAGCTCGCGACTGCGCTGAGATTTCACAGTAACTCTTCCCATCAATTTCAGCAGCATTCCTGGACGTTGGTGAAGCGCGGCCCTAGCGTTTTGTGCAACTGTTTCCTGTATTATTTTGTCATAATAAATGTCTTGCGAACTCCCTTTAGTGTGCGTGGGTTTGTGTGTTGAGATGTGGGTGCTTTGCGTTGGTATGCACTGCGTCATTATGTCAGGTTTATTGCCTGGTATACCTCTCCAGTATGCAACAAAACGAGTGTAAGTCCGCAAATAGGTGGTAAAAACGCAAAGCTTCATAAATTGCTCCGGCATCTTTTTGAACAATATGAAAGCAGGCTCACTTCCTGTCACCTGGTGACCTGGTGTCGCCCTGTCGGCAACCCGTCAGTATGCAAAGAGTTCTTACAAGGCAAAAAGATATATGGAAATTCAGATAGTACGCATTATTCGCTTCATACGACGTACTCTACTCCGGTTACTTTCAAAAATAAAATTATTCAGATAAAATAACAATACAATTACGTTCACTATAGACCCGTAACATTGAGCTTGTTTCTATTTATAAGCTTTCGTCTCGCTCGAAACACTTCCCCGCAAGCCACACAGCGTTTACTCTGCAGCGTCTACCACACGCGCGGGACACACCCGTGCCATCACCCGTATTGATGCAAACTCGAAAAACAGTAATATCGGCTAAAGGGCTTGACCGTTATTTAGGCCAGCAGAAAGGCGCCCTTAAAAGCAGATAGGGCAGAAGGACTATGCTGTCATCTGGTGCTTCTTTTGGTGTGTTCTACGTCTCCTTGCCCGTTTCATAATCTGCCATGCAAATAACTCAACGGACACACATCACAGCGTGAGGTACCAACTCTCTCTGTACAAAGAAAAAGGTGAACATTCTGCATGGTCACACTTTCAAAATTCACTGAGTGGCGACCAATGGCACGAACAGAAAATATTCACCAGGATGCTGTAATAGAATGTTGCTCTTAACAGGCCTGCCAGATATCTCGAGAATTTTACCAAGCCATGTCGATACAGATGCTTTCTGTACAGACAGACACGCTCGTCATAAACAAATCATCTTATTTCTTTCAGAACTGTAAGCACTCAAGAATATATTTATTTTCCTGTTATCGTGGACGCATTCATTCCTTAAAGCTAGTATTGTTGAGCACACAAGTTGTAATCGGTGTAGCATTGCTAGTGCCAACCGAGTTATACCGCAGCGTAATGCACTTGTCAATGTCCGCCCACATCTTGTCAGCACGATGCTGAGTCCCCAACTCACAGTCCGGCTTGGCAGTTGCATAGGAAGATTAAGTGCCTGCTTTTTCTTCATACAAGGTAATCCATGCGTAGATAACACCCGCTGTGCTGGCCAGGCGGGTCTTGCCACAGAGACATCAAAGTTTCGGTTTTTTTTTTAAGTACAACGTAAACAGTGCATCTTGTCACTACAAACAGAACTCCTGGCAGTTTTCATTGCGCTGCCTTCATTCACTACGAGGAGCACCTATAGCAAATGAGCGCCAACCGAAACTTGATAACGACCGCAGCAGGAAAATAAGATTAAGTGTTGTAGCATTTCGCAATAGAAACAACGAAGAAGGATTATTTTTTAAAGCAATACCAGGAAACAAAACCTCCGCCGAAGCCCAGTACTATGATTTTCAGATATGTAAAACATTCCCGCCTTTTTTATTCCTGCATTGGGGCCTTTCCACGACTGTCACTACTCTACGGTTATTTTCCAAAATACGCGTTGTTTTGTAAAAGCCATTCCCAGAAGTTACCCGTACTTCCCACTCCTTATTCAATTTGCCTGAATGGATATGAAAGGCTCTATGAAAGTTAAATTGCTCGCCTGTGCAGACTCATAATTATGCGCAGTAAATACTGATTCTCCGCCTTTCCTTCTTTGTGTGAATGCTTTTTGCGTACTGGTATTCTTCTCTCTTGGTGTGAATATAGAATGTCGTCTAATCAGATAAACGAAACATGGCATTTGTTGAATAAACAGCCGGCGATTAACTGCTGGGTCTTCCAAACAGACCCCATAGTAACGCCGTCGTTTTCGTTTAGAGTACTACTTATTTTTTCCTGGATATAAAGGCTTGGAAGTTTCGAAACTAGGACATCCATTTCTTTAGTATTTCTACTTGCGTTGTATTACTGCCTATAACAGATAACGCATGGTATCGAGTGTCTTCATAAAGTTTCCCGTCTGTATACGGAAAGGAGCAAAAAAACTAAGCGAGCCTCTTGCACTACAGCAAACTGGCGTAGGTAAGGAACTTTTGCGAACAGACTTCGCTTTGGTATTGGAAAAAAAAATGTACACCGTCAACCTCGATAATCATGGCCAATGCAACGAAAGCTTGCACATCTCGCAACACCCACATTCTGTCGTTTGAAAGTAACAAAAAAAAAATAACCAAAACCGGCGACTGAACACAAATGTGCAATTTTTTCGCACATTTGCGCAGTCATCGTGTGACTATAAAAAGAAAAAAACTGATGTGGCGCTGAACGTTTCCAAGTCCCACGCAGGGGAGCGCAGTACGGGGGCTCAGTATAGCAGGCCGGGGCCGGGCAGCTTCACGACAAGCGACTCCTGGTCGCGCTTCGGAGAGCGGCGCCGGCCAGGGCCTAGTCACTGCGGGAAGACCATTCGGAGCAGGAACAGCGACCGCTGGAGTTGCTGGTTGCTCACGAAGTGCAGCACAGGACTGAGTGTGTACTGCAAAGAAGTGAGGAGACACCGATATGAATCGAAGATGATAGGTACCGAATGTGAGGAATCATTGATCCCAAATGTCCTACTTAAGTAGAGATCTCGGTTTGGATCCGCTTTTGTAAGGGATAAGGGAGTGCAGCTTAATTGCGGGTTCCGCGCGTACCTTGGGTGTTCTCGCTAATAAAAAGTTTGATATTTTTAATTCGTCAATATCATCTGTTGTTACCTTGCGGCGACTGAAAGCTATCACCTCTAGTATTAACGAAACCAATATTATTTTTCACATTTTGATTTACTACAGCCAATGGCTGCTGCCAAAATCGACTCATTGAAAGTATAGCCTGTTCTTGATCATTTTTTTGTTGGTATTTCGCTGCATAAAGATGCGGTTTTTGTTTCTGTCCTTGGAAATGTTATACATTACAGGTCGCTTTTCCAAAAGCTATTTTCATAGTCTTCTCTTTGAGTTCCCAGCAACGATACTGTTTTCAAAGATTAATCACCGCTGCCGTAAAATCAGATATTTTTTTTATCCAAGGTGCTAACTTTTGTGAAAACTAGCCGTCGTTCATTAACATTCTTGAGGCCTTATGTGACTTGCAAGAGCTACTTGGAAAACCGCGTTTTGCAAGGGTTTTGGTTACTCTAAGTTTATCCCAAGCACGGCAGAAGATTAACAATATGTCAAGCACGTTGGCTCGGCTAGCCTAGGGCTCAGCAGTACAATTTTGCAGACAGATCCTACCGGAAGTATTTCCTTCAACACTACCTTACATGAACGAGAAAAATGAACGGATTAGCGTCCCACGTTGCCACTGTCACCATGTGGCGGTTTGAAACGTATACGCTAGTTTTATATTACGCATCATTCAGTCGACCAGCAGAGTTCCGCCGCTGTTATCATCAGTTGGCATACTTTTGTGGAGCGGGCGAGGGCTCATTAACCTCAAACTACTTTCTGTTGCCAAGGTGTGGCAAACGCAGCAATAGGCACCTCTGTCCAGGATCGGTGGTATTATCGACACGGAGCGGAATTCAGTGCCAACCAGCTGTGTCCTGTGTTCGGGTAGGAGCTGACCCAGTCATTTGGAGTTTTCGGAGTTAGCATCACAGGGATGTTCAGGTGGACAAGATATGTAGACAGGTGTACATGGAGTCACGTTGAAAAGCAGTGCCGCGCCACCCAATTACCTGTCCGTTAAAAAGTATCTTTGTTTTCGCGCTTTTCACCAGAATTTTCTACTGTAAAAGTAAATAAATTGGAAAAAAATAGAAGTAGACCTAGAGATTCAATGAATTATTCTCTTAAGAAGGTTTGAGAAACAACCTTTCAAGAAATGCCCAATTGCTTGCGTCTTCATAATATATACAGACCAAACAGCCGTCTCCTAGAGGATTATGAGTCATTTCAGGAAGCTGTTTCTGCATATACCGCGTGTTTCTGCGAACACTTTCAAAAATTTTCAATTATGGAGAATTTCGAAAACGCGATTGGACAAAATATCTTTGGTTGGACAAAATTTGGCTTTTTTAACTAGTGTGCACTGCACCGGTTGCTTTTCCTGCATGCTTTCGGAGGCGCATGTATTTTCGCCGGACAAAGCCAGATTTTGTCGAGCTACAGGGCGAGGGTAATAGCGTCTTCGAAGATCTAAAAACTTACATGGCTATTTCTAACGACCGGCTACAAATCTGTGATTGCAACTAGACGCCTAACTACATTTGTTAAAAAGGTCTTTATTAATAATCAGCTAACCAGCTTACTGCTTAAGTCGATTCACCGGTTTTCTGGTTTCCGCCAACATGGGTATGCCGCAAAAGCCATATTTTTTTCCCGAAAAGCCGAGCCTTGAAAATTTCTGAAAGTGTTCGTGAAACCCCCGGTATAATTAATGCGGAGTTTGCAGCAGTGGGAGTGTACAAGAACAGGCTTTTCATTAGGAGCCTGGTACAAAGAATTAGGATAAAAACGGAAATATAGAGGGTGATTCAATCAACTTGTACCATGGTTTTAAAAATTACAACATCCTTCACGAAGATTTGAATGATGCAGGGTTGTAGACTGTAATTTTAGCCAGGTGCGC
Source organism: Amblyomma mixtum (assembly GCF_055824585.1). Classification (NCBI taxonomy): domain Eukaryota; kingdom Metazoa; phylum Arthropoda; class Arachnida; order Ixodida; family Ixodidae; genus Amblyomma; species Amblyomma mixtum. The sequence continues at coordinate 282,823,186 of NC_143014.1, read as the reverse complement.
GTACTTTTGTTTTAATGCGGCCAAACTTACCATATATTTACCAAAGAAAAAGGAGTGAAACTTTTTATTGCCAACATAGCCTAAATTTCTGTCGATAAGTTCCAGATTTGAGAAACGCCCATTTCAGTTGTTTGGTTTCTTTTTTAAAACTTAGAGCAAGATTTTTAAAAAAGGCTGCGTTAACACGATTTTGGCGGGCTAGTTGGTTAAGCATCTTGAATAAACAGCGCGAACGAAGACGAGCACAAAAAACAAGAAAACGGACGACGCAGCGCTGACTAACAACTGAGGGTTTATTGCTGATCATACAAGTATAAATACATAGATGTCGGCGGAAAGGGAAAGGTATACAAAGTGCAAAAAAAAACATAAATGTGACAACAGCAACAGAAGCGCGCTAGAAATCAGCGGAGATTATCAGCCCCCAGGAGTGACAGGTCTTTTTGCAGTAGTGTTAGCGAAGGAATGCTTATACATGCATTTCCCTGCTTGAATATATTGTAGGCCTCGATGATTTTCCTCGCAGTTTTTTCCCGATTTTTGGCAATGACCTTGGTTTCATTATATAGCGCTACGCACTGTTTTTTCTCTGTCTTTCCCCATTCACAATCCCGGCAATGAATGCCGAGGTGACCGGAAACTACTTTTGAGACTTTATAGCTATGTTCGCTCAGCCTTTTATTGATACATCGTCCCGTCTGTTCAACGTACTGCTCTTAACAGGGCAGAGGGATGTTATAAACAACCCCCTTATCACAAGGGATGAAGCGTGACTGGTGTTTAGTTGTGCACTTCGCCACTTTTCCTTTGATACCATTAACAGATCGGCACAAACCAGCCAGACGATCAGGCGCGGAAAACACAACATCGACACCGGCTTTTTTCCCCACTTTTTTCAGGGAGTGTGAAATTCCATGTAGATATGGAATCACAGCGACACGTTTGCGGTTGTTGTCCGATTCCTGGCCGTCTTGTGTAGCTGGTTCTGACTTGCTCTTCTTTAGGGCCGACTCAGCTACTGACGTGATAAGTTCTAGGGGGTACCCTGCCGAGAGCAACCTTTTAACCTGGTGTGAAACGCTGGAGTGCAGTCTGTGGTAGCAGGATTTTGTTACTGAGCTGTTCAAACAGGACCCTATGATACTCCTCTTAATGAGCTTGGAATGGCAAGAACCATACGGAAGAAGGGGCTTGTTACCTCGAGGTTCGAAAGCCCAGCAAACGTGGCTAGGAGTGAAGTACAGGCCAAGGTCTAGAAACTTGATGCGGTTGTGAACAGGGGTTTCATAAGTGATCTCCAGGGGGGAGAGAGTGTCAGAAAAAATGGACAGACTACGAGACACCTCGGCTTCAAACTCCAGACCAGAGCACTTAACAAAAACAAGGTAGTCGTCGACAAATCTAAAAGTTTTTACGACCTTAGTTTTCCCAAGGCGTTCGTTGAGAGCACAGTCGCATCTGGCGAGATAAATGTCACTGAGTATGGGGGCGATACAGGAGCCTATGCATATGCCGTTTTTTTTAATGAAGATAGATGAGTTCCACTCAGTGAAAGTTGATTGCAGGTACAAGGAAAGCAGATGCAGAAATCTTGCTGCAGAGATACCTCAAAACGCGTCCGGTATCTCTGTAGCAAGATTTCTGCATCTGCTTTCCTTGTACCTGCAATCAACTTTCACTGAGTGGAACTCATCCATCTTCATTCAAAAAAATGGCATATGCATAGGCTCCTGTATCGCCCCCATACTCAATGACATTTATCTCGCCAGATGCGACTGTGCTCTCAACGAACGCCTTGGGAAAACTAAGGTCGTAAAAACTTTTAGATTTGTCGACGACTACCTTGTTTTTGTTAAGTGCTCTGGTCTGGAGTTTGAAGCCGAGGTGTCTCGTAGTCTGTCCATTTTTTCTGACACTCTCTCCCCCCTTGAGATCACTTATGAAACCCCTGTTCACAACCGCATCAAGTTTCTAGACCTTGGCCTGTACTTCACTCCTAGCCACGTTTGCTGGGCTTTCGAACCTCGAGGTAACAAGCCCCTTCTTCCGTATGGTTCTTGCCATTCCAAGCTCATTAAGAGAAGTATCATAGGGTCCTGTTTGAACAGCTCATTAACAAAATCCTGCTACCACAGACTGCACTCCAGCGTTTCACACCAGGTCAAAAGGTTGCTCTCGGCAGGGTACCCCCTAGAACTTATCACGTCAGTAGCTGAGTCGGCCCTAAAGAAGAGCAAGTCAGAACCAGCTACACGAGACGGCCAGGAATCGGACAACAACCGCAAACGTGTCGCTGTGATTCCATATCTACATGGAATTTCCCACTCCCTGAAAAAAGTGGGGAAATAAGCCGGTGTCGATGTTGTGTTTTCCGCGCCTGATCGTCTGGCTGGTTTGTGCCGATCTGTTAATGATATCAAAGGAAAAGTGGCGAAGTGCACAACTAAGCACCAGTCACGCTTCGTCCCTTGTGATAATGAGGTTGTTTATAACATCCCTCTGCCCTGTTAAGGGCAGTACGTTGAACAGACGGGACGATGTATCAATAAAAGGCTGAGCGAACATAGCTATAAAGTCTCAAAAGTAGTTTCCGGTCACCTCGGCATTCATTGCCGGGATTGTGAATGGGCAAAGACAGAGAAAAAACAGTGCGTACCGCTATATAATGAAACCAAGGTCATTGCCAAAAATTTGGAAAAAACTGCGAGGGAAATCATCGAGGCCTACAATATATTCAAGCACTGAAATGCATGTATAAGCATTCCTTCAGTAACACTACTGCAAAAAGAGCTGTCACTCCTGGGGGCTGATAATCTCCGCTGATTTCTAGCGCGCTTCTGTTGCTGTTGTCACATTTATGTTTTTTTTTTGCAGTTCGTATACCTTTCCCTCTCCGCCCACATCTATGTATTTATACTTGTATGATCAGCAATAAACCCTCAGTTGTTAGCGCCGTGTCGTCCGTTTTCTTGTCTTTTGTGCTCGTCTTCGTTCGCCCTGTTTATTCAAGAAGGTTAAAAAAGGCTCTTTACTGTGCTTTGCGTACCGATGTTAGCGTTCTGAAACGCGCTCCGATTGAAGCATCACTGTTGGAGATTAATAAATAATTAGATGGCGCTTAAGCTTCGCCTTTAAAAGTACAACGCGACAGCGTTATCGGGTCTCATTCACATCGCCTAATGAGTGAACAAATTTCTTGGTTGGTTTGGTTGCTTTATGGGGTTCAACGTCCCAAAGCGACTCAGGCTATGAGGGACGCCGTAGTGGAGGGCTCCGGAAATTTCGACCACCTGGGGTTCTTTAACGTGCACTAACATCGCACAGTACACGGGCCTCTAGAATTTCGCCTCCATCGGAATTCAACCGCCGCGGCCGGGATCGAACCCGCGTCTTTCTGGTCAGCAGCCGAGCGGCATAAGAACTGAGCCACGGCGGGGGAAAACAAATTTCTTATTAGCAAACTTATAATTGCTGTTTCACATATCAGTCGACTACACTGTGACACGGGACCCTTTATGCGATCTTGTTAAAACCGGCCACCAATCGCAGGGATCATGCGGGAATGAATGGGAACACATTGTTTGTTAAAGTTATGACGCTGCAGCAGAAACGCTAGCTCCGTTTCACGACATGGCACAGATTTGTTGCAGTTGCCGCTCTTCTTGCGGGGAAGCGTTTTGTTGCGCATGCGCGCTCCTCGTCGTAAATGAGCGAAGTTGGTCTGCATCGATAGGGTATCGCGTTCAAACTACAAAGCGATCACACTCTCAGAAAAAGGAACAAAAAAGGAAAGGAAAAGGAAAGGAAGGAAAAGGAAGAGAACCAGTGTCTGCTGAGAACAATAATTGGACAGAGTTTTCTGTAGTGCCCCTTGAAGGAGCACCGCTAGTTTTTCCCGCTGAAGCGTTCGGCGCTGCCGTGTGCTTGCCACACACTTCGCTGCTTCCTCTTCCAAGTGTTTTCAACGAATCGACTCGGTTCTGACTGCCTCGCACCATAACGTAACTCAAGACCACGTGGCGGAAGATGTCCGGCAACGACGCAATCTTGATGTGCGCGCGTTACTGATCCCCTTATAAGATGACCGCAGTGCCACCGCACAATTGGAAGTGGCTCAATTTAGTTAGATCTGCTATTCATACGAACCAACTTCCTACCCTGCAAGTTCGAATGTTTACGGCGCTGCTACAGCGAGCGCAAATGAGGTGAGTGGAACCGACCTATCACCGGAACCGTGTCCAAATAAACCTTTCCCGCAGTCTTACACTGAACTTATAGGACATGTAATGGTGCTCCGGAGAAGCCCGATTAATCTAAGAGGACCCAAATTTACCACTACTTGAGCCTCTTAAAACAATTTTTTTCTTTTTGTGTGCATCCGCCGTGTTCGCATGGGACAGTGTTAGCAGCGGCGCCGAAGGAGGTGTGCGAAACGCGCGTGCACCGTGTGCTAACTGAAGGCGGCAGAGGGCTAGAAAGCGAAACGGGGACGAAATGGACTTCATCGATCATTTTTCTGATTACACATCGGGAGAATGAACCAGAGCAACGCCTGTGTACATCAGGTGGTAGCGTAAGACTCTTCGCTGTCTCCGCGGCTCCTTGTTGCTGGAATAGTATTTTGGCTCAGGTTCGGGGCAATTTAATCAAAATCCGTCATTTTGTACACGCATGCGGCAGGTTTATTGCAATGGCGCTGGTTGGTGCAACTGGCGCAGCATTCCCACCACTAGGTTTGGCGTTGTCTTAAGTTAAATACAGTACCTTGATGTGTAGGCTCGTGTTGCATGGTGCATGCTGTGTTGGACAATTTAGAAAGCAAATATACTCTGTAGGCTTTATGGCTAGATAGTCCGCAAAGCACCAGATGTTCACCTCTGAAAATGTGTTGCACGCTGAAAGTACACCGCAATCAACGCTAATAACCGTATCAAAGGGGGTTGTATCCGCAATACACCGGGGGTGGGGGACCCTGTCCGGTCATACAATATATTCTACCTGACCGACAGCTAAATGTTCGTATTGAGTACGAACTGAACGGCAACAAATGCTAAACTTGTGTCCAAAACCATTAGTACTGGCGCATTTTTAATCATCAGTATATATAATGGCGTATGAAGCTCTCGCTCTGGCAATTAATATCTGCAATCAGTTGTAACCAAACTGAAAAAAAAGATATTTGGGCAAAGAAAAAAGATGGTTCCTGTTTTTTTATTTACCTTGCTTGCCAATGTACTCGATTGAATTCGAACAAACGTTTACACCCTCTAAACCCTGCCGAATGGGAGTAAATGTGACCAAAATCACCAAAAAAAACGGTATATGAGGTGGGATGGTCTCTATATGGAGAAAGAAATGGTGTAGCTGCGCACTTTATACGCCTTTCGCCCACTCCCACGGACAGGACAAAACCTTCCTCGTATGTTGCATCCCATGAACTGAAACGTTCTTCTTATGATACTTCAACAAATGAGGTCAATCTGCTCTTTTTGAAGCTTTCATTGTGAGTTCAGTTAATTTTTTTCCGGGTGTGTCAGCAAGCACGTTGCCCGTGCTTGCTGACACACTAGCTCGCTGACACGAGAGGAGCAAGAAAAATGTTACGCAGTCATTTCGACGGGAATCACTTCGATGCATATGCTTTCAATAGAAAGCAGCTGGCTAGTTCATATAGTATGCGTTTCCGACCACAACTATAAAATGCCAGATTAGAAAGCACTTGTTCTTCTGCTGTCACCCCCGTATGACGACAAAATTGCTCAGGTGGCAACAAATAGCTAGCAGTTGCTTTAGTTTTTCCATAGTCCAATCTTAAAACAGTCAACTTGGCATAGTAAGCACACTCAACTTGGCAAGTCGTTGGCGCAGAGCTGTTTATGTTGTCTGCAGGCGCAACAGCAAAGGTGTACTCGCATACAGCTGTCTCGAATGAAGTGACTGAGGTCAGTGTCATATTAAGACGAAGAAGACATATGAACTTTGGCGCTAAAATGTAGGGAAAGCGGTAACTGGTTCTTGCATCACTGTGGTTACCCGTTAACGCATCTGTATAGCTGCGCCCAACAGCTACAGGCTCTTCGCCAGCGGTTTGATATCGCTGCCATGCGTTCACAAGGTAATCCGAGCAGCCGGAGCTCTCCCACCTGAAATAGGTAGCTGCGCCGGCGGAACGAGACCAGGACATGCATGCGGCACTGGACATCTCCGGGCTCGAAGCGAAGCTCGAGGCGGGGCCTCAGCCATGACTCGCTCTCCACGGCCACCCGCCGCTGGGGCACGTACTCCACCACTCGATACGACATGCCGAGTTCTCCTACGATATGAGGGTGAAGCCGGTAAGCAAACAAGAGCCTGCAGCAGTTAGTTTGCGCTTTGCATTCCTTGTACGTGACACGGCAATTTTACGAGACGCCAACAATATCTGCGGGCATGAAAGCAGGGGATCAACGTACAAAATGAGCTTAAGTCTTCTAGCTCGCACTCTTATTACTTTTTCAAACCTTAACTCGTTGCCATGCCGCTGGAGAACAGGCATGAAAGCACAAGCTGATGGGCGAGTTGGTTATTCATTGTTTGATTGTTTGAGCAGAGAAAGAAACGGACGACACAGCGCTGTGTCGTCCGTTTCTTTCTCTGCTCTCTTCTTTGGCTTTTGGCCTTGCGCTGCTTCAAATCAAACAGAGAACAGGCAGTTTCAGCATAAGGGTTGAAATGCGGGCCAGTTGGTACATTGTAAACTGAGAAAAACCAGTCACACAAGACGACGGACAAGAAGAGTGTACACACCACAACGACTGGACTAACAACTGAAGTTTATTGGAAAATACATGGTCCGAGCAAGGCCAGCAGAGCATGCGCAACATCATCATCACTAATCACTGCGCAAAAGAGACAAAGACAAGAAATCTAAACTATCGTGGACGATCTAAAAAAGCGAATTCTTTTTCAAGTAGGCGCACCGAAGTTGTGCTTATACAATCAGAGCCTAACAAACCGATATGATATGCCTCCAGTAATTCCCGCTCCTGTTTTCCCTTGCCTCTACCAAGAATGGTGGCATTGCTAAACAAAGGATAACAGCCACATTCATTGCAATGGCGAGGCAAGTTTGCACCGCCACCGGACCCCAGGGAGGAGTGATGCTCACGAAGCCGGTCATTAATACACCGGCCAGTTTGGCCGATGTAAACTCTCTCGCATGTGAGGGGGAACTTGTACACCACCTGTGCGACACATGTCGTGAAGCGATTCTCATGCTGCGTTGTGCAAACGTGGTTCCTTTCCCTGCCTCGAGAAATGCGCGAACACAGTCCCGACAGCTTGCAAGGAGCAGAGAACACCATGCTCACTCCCTGCTTGGCCGCCACTTTTTTCAAGTTGTGGCTCACTTTGTGCACGTACGGCATGACCTCGAACTTCTTTCGTTCAGTCGGCCCAACGTCAGTCCTCTTCGTGCGTCCTTTCTTGAGGTTCTGAAGCAGCGATTCAGCCACTGCCTTCAAAAGGGGTTTAGGGAACCCCGCGGCTTCCAAACCTTTGCATTGATTGTCAAGGCTGGTTCTGATGGTATGGTGACAGCTTTTTCCCAGAGCATTGCGGAAACAGTTCATCGCAATCCCTCTCTTTACAATCTTAGAGTGCGCAGAACCGAAGGGTAACAAAGCTTTCTTGCTTCTAGGCGAAAACATCCAGCATAAATGGCCATCGTCAAGGAATGTTAGTTGCAGTTCTAGGAACCTGATAGAATGATTGCTAGGGAGTTCATGAGTAAAATTAAGAGTGCGTGAAGAAGCTTTAAAAGCAGTCAAAACATCGTCTACTGCTGCGGGCAGAGTGTCATTAGGTGAAAGGTCTAAACTGCTGCGGGCAGAGTGTCATTAGGTGAAAGGTCTAAAAATACTAAAAAATCGTCCACAGTATTTTAGTATTTTTAGACCTTTCACCTAATGACACTCTGCCCGCAGCAGTAGACGATGTTTTGACTGCTTTTAAAGCTTCTTCACGCACTCTTAATTTTACTCATGAACTCCCTAGCAATCATTCTATCAGGTTCCTAGAACTGCAACTAACATTCCTTGACGATGGCCATTTATGCTGGATGTTTTCGCCTAGAAGCAAGAAAGCTTTGTTACCCTTCGGTTCTGCGCACTCTAAGATTGTAAAGAGAGGGATTGCGATGAACTGTTTCCGCAATGCTCTGGGAAAAAGCTGTCACCATACCATCAGAACCAGCCTTGACAATCAATGCAAAGGTTTGGAAGCCGCGGGGTTCCCTAAACCCCTTTTGAAGGCAGTGGCTGAATCGCTGCTTCAGAACCTCAAGAAAGGACGCACGAAGAGGACTGACGTTGGGCCGACTGAACGAAAGAAGTTCGAGGTCATGCCGTACGTGCACAAAGTGAGCCACAACTTGAAAAAAGTGGCGGCCAAGCAGGGAGTGAGCATGGTGTTCTCTGCTCCTTGCAAGCTGTCGGGACTGTGTTCGCGCATTTCTCGAGGCAGGGAAAGGAACCACGTTTGCACAACGCAGCATGAGAATCGCTTCACGACATGTGTCGCACAGGTGGTGTACAAGTTCCCCCTCACATGCGAGAGAGTTTACATCGGCCAAACTGGCCGGTGTATTAATGACCGGCTTCGTGAGCATCACTCCTCCCTGGGGTCCGGTGGCGGTGCAAACTTGCCTCGCCATTGCAATGAATGTGGCTGTTATCCTTTGTTTAGCAATGCCACCATTCTTGGTAGAGGCAAGGGAAAACAGGAGCGGGAAATACTGGAGGCATATCATATCGGTTTGTTAGGCTCTGATTGTATAAGCACAACTTCGGTGCGCCTACTTGAAAAAGAATTCGCTTTTTTAGATCGTCCACGATAGTTTAGATTTCTTGTCTTTGTCTCTTTTGCGCAGTGATTAGTGATGATGATGTTGCGCATGCTCTGCTGGCCTTGCTCGGACCATGTATTTTCCAATAAACTTCAGTTGTTAGTCCAGTCGTTGTGGTGTGTACACTCTTCTTGTCCGTCGTCTTGTGTGACTGGTTTTTCTCAGTTTCAGCATGGTGTGCATGAAGTTTCTTTTTCACCCAGTAATCTCAATTTTTTATTGTAGCACTGCGTAGGGAAGCTTACAGAATTTTGTTTTCAACGACACAGTAAAACACCGATATAAGTTTGCATATGAAAGAGAAAACATTCCCAAAACTTGAGACAGTCGCAGAAAAATTCGCAAAAATATTAAACACACCCTATCTAAAAATCCCACAAAAATCCCACAAGTGGGCTTGGCGGCACCGGTTTGACAACGACAATGACCAACCCTCTTCTGTTGTTCGCACAGGTGCTGCTGCTGCTTTGTTCTTCGCCAGAGCAGGCCAGCGGTGAATTCTTCGCAGTAAGGCCAGACCAGGATACCTACATCAAGACCGACAAATTTGACCACGACAGGCATTTTCCCGCCGAGTTGCCGGCGGTCGACGATTTCACTTGGACAACTCCAGGAAAATGGACATCAACAGAAGGGGAGTTTTCTTCGGGCCGGGATTTCCGTCGTACCGTCAGTGGGCTTGGCGGCACCGGTTTGACAACGACAATAACCAAACCTCTTCTGTTGTTCGCACAGGTTGGTGACAAGTGTTTTGTACCTACTATCAGAGACGACTGTCGTGGCCTACTTGTGCTGCCAAGCCCATAGCCACTTTGTGTAATTATTGCTGACTTTTGGGACACAATGGCACTGTTGCTGATGTGTTGCGGGATATTGAAGCAAATCCAGGTCCTGACAGTGACATAATAGGTATGATGCAGATGCTTTTGGACGGGCAGCATGAAATTAAAGCGGGTATAGCTTAATTGAAGCAAAAGCTTGTTGACCTAGAAATGGGGCTCTCGAAGACTTCGGAAGAATGTAAGAGGATTGAGCAGGCTGAACATGAAATTGCAGATTTGAGCTCCAGTGTTGGAGGCGTATTAAAAAAGCTTGATGATATCGAAAATCGTAGCCGCAGTAAGAACTTGGTGATCCGGGGCATTCTTGAGGTACAAAATGAAACCGAGGAACAACTGAGGCAGAAAGTGATTGCGGGCATCTTCGCGCAGAAACTGAACGTAGCAGTGACGAGTACAGAATGGGTACACAGAATTGGAAAGCCTTCTACGAGAAACTCGAGACCAGTCATTGTGCGGCTTGGAAATTCTAACGAAAAGAAAGAAATACTGCGCTACCGGACCAGACTGGAAGGAACAAAGATCTTTATTGACGAAGACTTTTCATATGAAGTAAGAAGAAAACGACAACGTTTTGGGAGCAGCGCAGTAAACGATAGGAAAAATGGAAAAAAAGTTACACTTGTTTTCTACAAGATTAAGATAAATGGTGTGACTTACGCGTGGGACGAAGCGACAAACCGGCGCTGTCGTGTGAAAGAACAGCTACCCGATAAAGCGCCAGCGGCTCACGACCACGCCGGGGATTGACTCGCGCATGACGGAGTGTTCAGGGTGCTGAACCTTAACGCTCGTAGCCTTGTAAATAAGTGTGTTGATTTCGAACATGTGCTTATTGAGCATGACCCTGATGTTGTTGTCATGACCGGGACCTGGTTGCACGATGATGTACGTGAGTCCGAAATATGCCAGCCTGGTTACAACGTGCTTAGGAACGACTGTGGCAGCAGAGGGGGCGGGGTAGCTATTTTTATTAAAAAGCCGATTAATTACACATTCATTTGCAAAATGACCGACATCGAAACATTATGGTGTAAAATTTTTTTAGGAACAAAAGAGCTGTTTGTAGGGGCTGTGTATCGTGCACCTGGGTCCGGTTCAAACGGTATTAATAAGCTAAACGATTTTCTTTATGACCTGCGCGCACAGCACAAACATGTTGTTGTTGCTACAGATTTTAACTTTCCGGATGTTGGTTGGTTGGTTTATGGGGTTTAACGTCCCAAAGCGACTAAGGCTATGAGAGACGCCGTAGTGGAGGGCTCCGGAAATTTCGACCACCTGGGGTTCTTTAACGTGCACTGACATCGCACAGTACACGGGCCTCTAGAATTTCTCCTCCAAAGAAATGCCAGCCGCCGCGGCCAGAATCGAAACCGCGTCTTCTGGGTCAGCAGCCGAGCACCATAACCACTGAGCCACCGCTTCGGCGGCCTTCCGGATGTAAAATGGGATGAAATGGAACCGGGTTCACGGGAGAATGAAGCTGGGATAGCTGCTGTTGACATGTGTTTTTCCCACGGGCTCACACAGGTAGTCAGGGAGCTTACTCGTGTTCACGGTGATGGTGGATCCGTTCTGGATCTAGTCTTCATAACAGACAGTGTGGCATCATGGCTGCACAAAGTTGCCATCCTACCGGGAATTTCGGATCATCCCTTAGTCAGTATAACTTTGCAGTTGGGTCCATTCTCTTGTACGCAAAAGCGCCTGACATACTACAGGGATTTCAATAGAGCTGATGACACTACCATACTTGACGAATTAAGCTACCGTTATGATTACTTCGACAAACTAAGCCACGATGAGTCCGCACACATAAATGAACTATGACTAACTTTCAAAGAAACTGTTCACAAATGTATAACACAATATGTGCCCTTGAAATGTAAGAAAAAACGTATCCACAATCCGTGGATTACTAGAAAAATTCTCAACTAAAAAGAAAAGTGTCCAGACGTAAAGCAAGGTTGCGGCGATCAGGGAACCCGGCGTTACCTGATGACTTAAGGACATGAAGTGAAAGGTTGAAGTCAACGATTAAAGAATCGAAACATAAGTTTTACAACATCACAATGAGTAAATACCTCCGCGAATCTCCCCAAAAGTTTTGGAGACACTTGTCGGCATCCAAGACACCAATAACAAAAATGAATACACAACAGGGTCTCACTGAGGATAAGGCTAAAATTGCGGAGGCTTTCAATGGGTTCTTTGCAAGTGTTTTTACTTCAGATGACGGAGGACCGACACAGTTTACGTCGCATAACAATTTACCCGAATTAGACGAATTGTAAGTGTCATACGAGGGAATTCTGGCTTCACTGCTGAAGCTAGACACCTCAAAGGCTGCAGGCCCGGATGAAATACCGAACTTATTTTTAAAGAGGTACGCTGAATGGACGGCTAGGTATCTCTTCATGATTTTTAGGAAATCTTTAACCACAGGTACGCTTCCTGATGACTGGAAGATTAGTAAGGTTATCCCAGTTTTTAAGGATGGTGACACTGATAATATTTCCAATTTCAGGCCAATAGCACTAACATCAGTGTGTTGTAAGCTTTTAGAGCATATTGCATCAAAACACATTCGCCAGCACTTAACGCGCAATGATTTTTTTAGTGAATACCAACATGGCTTTCGGGAGGGCTTGTCAACAGTGACGCAACTATTGGAATGTTGTCATGATTTTTGTAAAGCGATCGACTGCAGGGGACAGATGGATGTTATATTCTTAGACTTCAAAAAAGCCTTCGACAAGGTTAACCACAGAAAGCTTCTAATTAAGGTAAAAACTGTTTTGGGACATAATTGTGTAGTTCGATGGGTAGAGGACTTCCTAAGGGGTCGCAGACAGTATGTTGTCATTGGGGATAAGAGGTCCGATTGTTGCGAAGTTAGATCAGGTGTTCCCCATGGGTCAGTTCTTGGCCCCCTCTTATTCCTGATATACATTAATGACATGATCCGGGATTCACCAGTAAAAGGGAGGCTATTCGCAGACGATTCTATTATCTACCATGAAATTAGATTCGTTAATGATCAAATTCAGCTTAATGATTATCTGCTCCAAATAGATAATTGGTGTACGGAATGGCAGATGTCACTGAACCTGCACACGACAGTTTGCATGACAATTACTCACAAGCTTGAGCCCCTGAACTATGTGTATAACTTGCAAGGTAACCCGCTTTCCAGAGTAACTGAATACAAGTACCTCGGCGTGACCATCACCTCAAATCTTAGCTGGGCAAAACATATTGACAACATTGTCGCGAAGGGAAACAAGCGATTAGGCTACATTAGGCGCGTCCTAAAACAGGCTTCTACGGACACAAAACTGACAGCGTACAAGATGCTTGTACGGCCTTTACTTGATTACGCATGCGAAATATGGGACCCATATCACAAAAAGTCTGTCTCTAAGCTTGAGCAGATACAGAGACGGGCGCTACTCTTCATTTTCTCCCGGTATCGACGATTGGATTCAGTGACCCCTCTTTATGCCCAAGCAGATGTGCCTCTTCTTCCCACAGACGAAAAGAAAAACGACTAACTCTGTTTTATTGTGTAATAAATGGTTTAGTCTTGGTTAAGAAAGAACAATACACTAACGAAGCAAAGACACGCGTCACTCGTAATAAACATAATAAACACGTCCAGGTAGAAAAATTTTTTAAAGACTGTTTTAAATACTCTTTTTTTTTCCTGCCACATCGTCCGATTGGAACAGCCTTCCTAACCACGTTGTGAATGCCCAATCCCTAGAGCAATTTGCTACCCTCATGTGCAAATATTTATCGCAGGAGTGCACAGAATTTGTACATTACATTGACTCTATTTTGTGAACTGTGTTTGACTGTACTGGCTGTTTTATTGTACTGGCCTGCGTTTATAAATTTTGATGTTGTACCCACTCCTATCTTACTCCAGCTGGACTGATAGTATGTTCAAATAAATAAAAATATATGCAATATACGCGTGGTGCGTTAATGGCCCTTAGGGCTAATCCACGGTGCAGTACCAAGGTGAGGTTCGAGCCGTCTTGCGGATAACTGCTTCCGCTACACTTCTGGTCATATGCTACCCTCAAGAACATGCCTGGTATATTCAGAGAGGCCACGAAAGCAGTGAATTTCGTACCAGAAACAAAAGTTACAGATGTGCACATGTCGACAGTACGGATTCGATAGTCCGATAGTAATCTCGGTCCGAACTAAAATAATACGAATGGATGTCTTCCTTGCTCACACAGCTGTCTTGTACACCTGCAGAGTGAAATGCCGATGCCGTGAAATGCTGAGAACACCGTCGCTGCTGAGCAGGGTCAGTGCGAGAAGAGGACGCTGCCTTGGGCGTCATGCTTATGCGATAGCTGTGTGTTAACCGGTTTCGTGCTAAGTTTAAAAATACTTCGTCATATGGTTGACAAACAAGCCGCATCACAAACTGAAGCAAAGTCCTTCTGCAAGATACTAAGTGGCGTTACTTACCCAGAAGCTGCGCGGATTGCTCGAAATGAACATTTTGCGCCATCACTAAAATGAAACGGTTTCCACTGGCGCGGTAAGGAAGGAGATAAATAAAAAAAGGGATGGTTTATTGCGGCAGTAATCGCTATTCACTGAAAGGATCATCTGTAAATCTTGCATCATGTGCTGATGAGTTATGGAATTCAGTAGACATTTATTTGGTTTCGGTTGGCAAGTGATCGCATTTGCAGTTGAACGACACTTCGGCGCACACAAGACATTTCTGCGTTGATTTGCTCCTGAACGCAGGATCTGGTGTTAAGCATTCGAAAGGCATTGCAAAAGCGGCAAGCTCCACATCAGAACACTGTTTAGTCATAAGAAACGGCAGCAGTAAAAAAAAAACATACTTTCATCAGCGCTAGGTTTTTGAAGCCACGAAAAAATTTTTCAAACGTCGCTTTCCTCTTCATAAAACAGATTCTTAACAGAAGAATGAACAGCCGTAGCATATTTATGCTTCAGCAGCCTCGAGTTCAGCTAGTAGTGCCATAATTCACGCAATTAATTTCCTTTCAAGCATTTTAGAAACTTAAACAAGCCTAGTTGGCATGTATTGCACAAAACAGCTGGAAAGTAAAGAAACACGGAAGAGATTTTCTGCGAACGGCACACTATTTATTCGTTTTTTTTATAAGTTGGTTTATTGCTTGTTCGACTGTTTCCATATGTGTGCGTTTCGCTCCTTGCATGATCTTTGAGCTCAAGAAGAGCGCAAAGGCAGCGAGCTTACGCTTGCTGTCTCAGGCGCTGCGTTTATTGCGATCAAGCCAGTTGTGCATATTCAGTTCTTAATCGCATCGTCTGAGCGTATTGCTGCGCTATTTTACCTTAACGGCAATAAAGAAAGGTAATGCGCGGCGGTATAGGATGTTCACTTTCCGTGGTAACGGCTTCATCGATCAAACACCTCTCTCTTACCTCAAGGAAAGCACATGCTTAACTCCATTTACATAAGCCTGAAGTGTCTACTCAAACAGAAGCTCTTTGATCAAGAAAAAATGCTGAAACTATGCTTACAAACAAAGATGGCAGCAAGCAACACGTAAAAAGGAAAAACTAATGTCCTTTACTTGTATTCTATATGCTCAAGGGCAAAGAAAGGAAGCTGATGTGTTTTATTTTCTTTACATGAAGCTAATCAGCTTCCACACACTGAAATTCTTCGATTCAGCAAATAAAAACCCAAAGCTAAGCATATAGCACAAGGAAGAAAAAGGCAGAAGAAAATACACAGAAGGAAAAAGCAATGCGTTGTAGTTCCAATTTGGTCAAGAACAAAGGAAGGCAGGTGCTTGTTTTTTCTTCAAATACACCAGAACAAAGTCAGTTCAAAGTGAACTTCTTTCTGTCAGAAGAAAGGAGAGTATTAAAAGTCAGTTGAAAGTGAGTTCCTGTTGTCAGAAAAAAACGGAAGTCTATACAGTCAGTTCAAAGAGAACTTCGTTTTTTTTTCAGGAGAAAGGAAGTCTCAACGATGTCAGTTAAAAATAAACTTTTGTTTACTGAAAAGAAGGGAACTCTAAACAAAGTCAGTAAGTGAACTTCCTGTTGCCGGAAGAAAGAAAAAGTTTATTGAGGTAACAGAGGGGAAAAACAAAGTAAAAAGGAAAAATTGATTTCCTCAAGGGAATCAGCTTGTTTTCTTTATTCCTCAACTTTGCAACAAAGTTTCTTAGGCAGCATCACACAGAATTGAAGTTCCACATTCTGTTCAAGGAAAGCTGTGAACGTTTTCAGCTGCGCTTACTAGCCTTAATGTTTATTCAAGATTTCTTACCAAGAATAGGTAGTTCGCAGGTAGCACGGTACTCTTTCCCGACTGACATCTGCTTGCCGTCGGCTTCACGGACTGAGCTTACGAAAGGCAGCCACTGCATAGAGAGGATAATTAATTGAGTGGGAGTCTAAATCACGCTAATACATACCACTGCGTGGCTCCAAGGTAAAGCCGAGAAAAAAATGTGACGCATGAAACGAGAGATTCTACAAGAACACATACTGGGGGCCCACGTTTAGGCAGCGGCTGCTGTCTAGACAGGCGGGGCAACGACCGCTTATTTGTTGTTTTTTTTCCTAAAGGTATGTCGTTCACTCGTTTCTAGCCGTAGCGCTCCTGCTTGGCAGAAAATTGTTTAGCAACAGCAGCGAGTCTACCAACACCGCATGGAGTTTTCCTCGCGACGGTACATTCGTCTTCATAAAGTGCCAAGAAAACCTCAGCCTCTTCATTCTATATTAAAGAAAGACACCATGTATACCCCTTATGTTCAAATACAGGTGCATAACTTCAAAGTAGCGCGCATTTGTTTTGCACTGCCCAGTTACACAATAGCTCCTCATGCCAATTGTTCAAGAGCTAGTTGTTGTTTCAAGCAGCTCAATATTTATTTTTAACCTTGCACCCAGTCCGGCTTGCTACGGTAACATACTTTTCGGACGCCGATAGCTTGCGGGGCCGTGGTTGTATGCATTCGCTCACCCTACATGGAAAGTTACAGCATTTACCTAGACCCAACCATCGCGAAATTTTGCCCGTGAGGACGTACAGAACGGAGCGAAAAAAAAACAGCGATGGCTCGCCTTGCTCATGTACTCGGAGCTGGTGACGAAGCGGAAGGCGTCCCCTGTGCTGGCTTTCAGTGTGATGGCTTGCGAGGCTATCCAGCGGTCCTGATCCACCTCCACTTGGTAGAGAACGGCCGCACCTGCCAGGCACACGGCCACGAACGAGAGCCAGCCGTTCGCCTGCGTCCGAGCGTGGTTAGCAACACCAAAAGAACCAAACAACGGGCTGCGGTGTCTTGCGTGAGCGGAGTCTTTATGGTTAGGAAGTATACAAGGCGTTTAAAAATAGCAAAGCGAAACAAAAACAAAACAATGCCAGTCGATTTGGGCAGTTAGGCCAAATGCGGATATGTGCTCGAGCATGGCGCCAAATGTCAGTTGTAGTTACGACCTACTAAGTGGTTCCAGTCTGTCACCTAACCAGTGCAGCTGGAGAAGAAGTGGCACACATGCGCAGATCGGCCTTGTGACAAAGGAGGATTACCACCCCAACTTCTTTCGTTTATCTACTATGCTAGCATCATTCGAATCACTTTCTTCTTCTAACGGCTGCTGCTCATTTCGCTTAGCTCCGTGCGCTTATAGAGCGGTGCCGGCTAATTAGCGCCCCAGGTTCCTCTTGGTTGCCACCACCTACACCTTAACGAGTAAGCCACCAGTGTGCAGGTGAGCAGTGTCAGTGTGGCGCAAGGTAGGTGCTATGGCAGGAGTTGCCATCGGTGGAATTTGGGCTTATTGGGTTTGGTTGCGATCCAGGTTGCTCTCCCTGAGGAGCCTCTCACGATTAAATCAGTTGCCGGCAGACACCATGGGAGGATGCCTGCCACCCGGTGTGGGCAGGTGAGCAGGCTGCCACAAAACCGATTTCAAACAAACTGAAAAACATACAGATAGACAGAAAAACAAATACAAAACACCCAAATGGGGGGAATGGCCACTATAAGTGCTAATGCACTAAAAACAAAGCACACGTAAGTTGGAGCTCAGTGCTTTTCATAAAGCAAAATTCAATGAAACTCTCATAGTGCACTTAATAGTGCTGCCTAATCGTTCCGCCGTTATCGTTTAATTAACCTCAGGTTCAACAGCTGCAACGTATCCTCATTAAGCCTTGCAGAAGCTTTGTGCACAATTATGCTCATTGAGAACCTCACAGCTTTCTGTGAAAGTGGACTATCCCTATCGCTGGTTTCTTTGTTGCATACGAGTGCTAAAAGATTCACATTAGAACTGCGGTGCATTTTGCGTTATATAGCCAGCTTAGCAGTTACGTAATATTGTACAACAATGTCGATATAGCCGCACGTACTTCAAGATCACCATGAGGGCTGATTCTTCCAATTTATTTTAGGTTAATGGCGGCCAGTACAGCTGCGGAAAAAATGTTACGTGGTTGAAAAATGCTATAATGGCCCATCCGACAAATTCCAGTGATCAACCGCGACCGACAGCCTTTCACAATCACAATATGTGCATGTCCACAGATGTGTACAAAGCGCCTTGCTGGGACAGAATTGAAATCGGGCCGCCAGTGACCATCTATCTGCTCTCAGCAATGCATGTGAGCTTTTTTGCCCAAAATATATGCTCCTGCTTCTTATTTAGGAGGCAAAAAGGCCGCCATGCTAGAGAAAAGTATACCAAAAATCAAAATTTTGCGACACCTGGAGCCATCCCGCTTGTTGTGTGTGGAGAAAAAGACACTGAATTAACGGGACAAGACTATTCGCTTAAGCGGCCTTTTAACACGTAAGCGAAGATGTAAAGTAAGTGATGTCTTCAGGAAATGACTGGGCACTTAAGGAACATTTTCAATGCAAAAAGCGATCTTTGCTATTCCAGAGCAGACACCACATTAAAACAAAGAAAAAAAACAGGGGTGCCAGCCTGTTTGAGCCAGACGGCTGTTCCTGCCCTGATCGATAGTGGCACAGCGCAACGGCACAAGGGCGAAGAAAAAGAAAGGCGCAACACCACGTTGGCGTGGTGAAGCAGCGCTGTGTTACGCGTTCTGTTTTCGTTGTTCGTGTGCCCTTGCGCTGTTTCACCATAATGTGAAAGCAGCTCGCCCGTGAGTTCAAGTTAATAAGGTTACTGCCTGCCCGTTTTAGGTTCAAAGTATTTCATTTCCTGTGCTATCTATGAAGCCCGGATATCCAAAACCCTGGAACTATATAGGAAGCAGCGCACGGAGCGCATTTTCGCTTGCCACACAGAGAGGCGCACATTGCCTGCAGGCTGTGCCTGCCTTACAAGTGTAGTGACAGGATCCTATCGATACAATGCTGCCGCACCAGAAAGGGAATACATGCTGAATGCATAGGAGCCCGCGCTAGTACCCTTTCCATCGACAGCGGATGCGACGCGTGCCGCAACTTGGCGCTGCACTCCAGTTACACAGCACATGCTAGTGATGATGACTTTACCTCGCAAAAGCAGTTCGATTATTTCCAGTGGCATTAGTTGTTTGGCAAAAAGGTTCATATCGAAATGTAGCGTGAGATTGGTTGCGTGTGAGTGACGTTCACGAGAGACAAGGCGGGACTTGCATTTTTCCCATCTTCTCTCTGTTGTTAACGCCCCCGATGTGCAATAGATCTCACAGTATTCGATCGTTTTTGGAGCAAAGGAGGGATTAGCGTGTCTCAAAAGAAGTTAATGTTTGGGGACATTCCCTTGCTTCAAACATGCCCAGAAAAATTAGCCACTTCTGATGATTGTATTCGCTCTTAGCCACCGGCTTAAGGACCGCCACGCCCTCTTCAAAACATTTTTTAGCCAAATGGAGAAGAGGGTGGTTCGAATAAAATCCAGTCCAAGAAATAAAGCTGCTGTATTATACTCCCCTGTGTCCTCAATCTCTGACCCCCGCACCGTTTTGTACGCAAGTGTGTGCAGGGCCGTAGAAAATAGAGTGCATGTTCCTCAATGCAAAGTAATTTCACTAACTTTGAATAGACCTCCACAGACCACCAGTAATTTTTATTTGCACTCAAATTTCAACCGGCACATGCTGGGGCTAGTGTTTAACTAATGTAAACGGTAATATTTATGACAAAGTATTGCCGTTGTTGTATTGAATATGGCGCACATTTGGCTGTAAATGCTTATGGTTCCCGTTTTATGGGGACTTAACGTCCCAAAGCGACTGAGGCTATGAGGGACGACGTTGTGAAGGGCTCCAGAAATTTCGACCACCTGGGGTTCATAAACGTGCACTGACATCGCACAGCACACGAGCATCTAGAATTTTCTCCTCCATCGAAATTCGATCGCCGCGGCCGGGATCGAACCCGCGTCATTCGAGTCAGCAGCCGAGTGCCGTAAACACTGAGCCACCACTGCGGCTGGCTCCAAATGCATGTATCGCGTATTTTAATCACCAATAAGACGTGCCCCAGGCAGTCTTAATAGAATAGTTTACGCAACTGCTTCTTTAAGCGCTCCCTCACAGACTTCCTTGCGATCGATAGAAACGTCTTAGAGAATATAGGGCGCCTTGAGAGTTATGTGCTACCGACGGAGTAAATGCGCACTTTTCAGCTTTTTTTTCTTTTCTCATTTTAAACTGGCCTCTCCGCCGTCCCTGCGTTTCGCCTCCTTAAGTATCGTCCAGCGTAACACGCTATACTGGTGCAAAAGTTATTCTGGTGTAGAAAGTCACCTGACAGTCGGACATAGGCGCCTGTGGTGTGGAGGTGTACAGAGGAAGGAAAGGCTGGAGGGCGGAACATTTTCTACTACAAGATGTATTTTACATTTATCCGTAGATACACTCCAAAAGCGTGGCTAAAGCACGCTTATCGCGCGGAAATGAGCTCCTTGGGATTGTTCGTTGCGTTATGTTCATTCTCTTATACAGGGTGTCCACGCTAACTTTAGTCAAGGGTTCAAAAAATAAGATATTTTAGGTAGGCCAGGGAAACTACTTACATACACCTACCAACCGGCTTGCGCATCTTAGGCAATTTTTTGTTGTGCAATTAATTAGTTACCAATTAAGATAATTTTCTAAATGCGTAAATATTGACTTTAGAAAGCAGATGTGAATACCAAACTTAGCGAGCACCTTCAGAAACCCACATTTCATTTATTTACGACAAATAAAGCCTCACGGGTATATTTTTTCCGAGCTCCAAAGAAAGCCCGCGAAATACAAAAAAAAATCACGTGACTATACGCATTCGCGCGCCACGATTGTGCCGCTGTCAATCGTGGCTTGAGTGAACGAAATCAGCTCTGGTATGGCACGACGACCCCATTGCTCCGGCAGGCCGATATGTCGACGGTGGTTGCGACGCTCGCGCGAGCCAGTCTACAAGCCTGACTGTGCAACTTGCACCGTGGCACTTGCAGACTGGCTCGAGCGGGCGAATTAAGCCGATGTGCCGCAGTTCCACTCGTCGATGCGACAGTGACGTTCTTCAGAATTCATTTTTTTTTACATAGAAAGGTAGCGTACCTTTCATACAGTGTAACAAAGATGCTTGACAAGAGAAAACACTATTTACTGAAGAACAATGGCATATATTTTTTTATTATTGCTCAAAAGTTTATACCGAGAACGACGCCTCTTCTAGTTCATGCATAATTAGCAGCCCAATTAAATTTACGCTCCTCATCAAATCGGAAGTATTGCTCCTGATGTCATCTATATAAAGCGCCGTTTTTAAAATTAAACCAACAACTCACAGCCTCTTTTGCTCCGCTAATGACATCCAACCCGAAATCGAGAGGAAGAAATGGGCTTGACCCGGACATGCTGTGTGAAGGAAAGGTAATCGATTGTCTTTAAGGGTAACAGACTGGATTTCAAGAGAAGAGAAGCTTAGCAGGGGGCGGTGGAAAGGTGGGCGGATGAGATTAAGAAGTTTGCGGCGATAGGGTTGCCGCAGCTGCCACAGGACATGGTTAAATGGAGGCATCTTGGAGAGGCTTGTGCCGTGCAGTTGGTCTAGTCAGGCTGATGATGATGATGATGATTTAATGAAATATACACCAACAATTTGTTTCTAAATGCGTACAGAATAGGAAAATTCACTGATCGACAGCGTCATTCCTAAAGCATTCTTTTTATCGGTCTCACAGTTTACTCACGCTCACGTTACAGTTACAGATTGGCAGAAAATTAAGCGTGTAATGGCCAAAGGACCTGGCTAGTAATAATGGTCCTTGGGTGGTTGGCCTTCATCTCTTCGGCAATCTTCCTATCCACGACGTGCGACAGCAAAGGCGTAGTTCATCGCGCACTGCTCAAATGCGTGAAAGGCCGTGATTATTCAACGCTGTAAATTGTGAGACAGTATACTTGATCTCACTCTAGTGATCGCTGATGCGACCAACAATGGGTGGTTTAAGTTGTCTCGTGGATTATACGGCGTATAAATTTATTAATGCGTTTCAGAAATGGCTTCTAGCCTCTCGCTAAAGCAGGCAATCTGATTTCTCAAGGAAAAAAAAGAGCACAGAAACTTTAATTCTGACACTGAGCGTAAAACCAACGACGTCTACGGCGAGCACATTCAGATCATATCAAATGAAAATTACTTTGCAGAAACTGAATGGTTCCCTCGGCTAAAAGTAAAGCAGCTTGAAGAAAGCCCACACCGACGACAGCATAACGTAGCACCAGGCTACACAGCGAATCTCAGGTCTAAATCAGATATTCAGTTTTAAATGAGGCCTTATATTAGTAGCTCAGCACGGAAAGAAACACATAAAAGGTTTATGAATATGATAGAACAATATATATACAAGACAGGAGTTTTTAAAAAGCTTGAAGAACAAATGAGGTAGCACCAATCTAAGAACACAGATTATATTTCAACAAAAAAAAACGTTCTTAGCAATCTAGGATGAAACCCGTCTGTGGTTTTATCTTTATTAGGAAAAAGTAGAGATCTTAATCAAACGACTACAGTCCTTAATTTCCTCTTTATAATCAGATTAACCAAACACCAGTACCTTGAGTGCCAATATTTGATATCAAATGAAAATTACTTTGCAGAAACTGAATGGTTCCCTCGGCTAAAAGTAAAGCAGCTTGAAGAAAGCCCACACCGACGACAGCATAACGTAGCACCAGGCTACACAGCGAATCTCAGGTCAGTCCGCATCCAATAGAAATGGTTCATGGAAAGCCCTTGCAACAGGTCTTTGACGATTACAAAGGTAGCAAAAAAAAGGTCCTCATGTACACCTTCTGGGTGCATAATAGACGCGGACAAAAAATTAATACACGGAGAAGTAGAACTATAAACAATGCAATTTTAAGAGGTCTTCAAAAAAGGGCGATGGTGTGACTTGCCTGTCTACTTGTCCGAAACTTATAATTTACTACAATATCAGTTGGTATGATAGCTATAATTCTTATAAGTTAATTTATTATTAATGGTGGAGGCCTTGAAACTTTCTCTCGTCAACTGGGCAACTGATTAAGGTCTGTCATGCCCAAAAGTAGGCAATGAGAGGGTTGATTTCTTTCTCCGCTGATGACATTGCTGTTATGGATGTCTTCGTAAATAATTTTTGTCTGTTTTTCTTTAGTCGAGCCACGGCCGAACGTAATGCTTCTTTGCAGCCCACAACATAAGAGCGGAACCACCCCTTACAACGAAGAATCTTATGTTAACTCTTCGACCACATCACACTACCCTCCACAGTTCCATCCTTTCTTCAGCACAACACAAAAAACGCCACTCATTAGCCCAAAAGAGCGAAAAGCGGATAAATTGCCTCGACTTCATGGAGAAAGCCATTTTTTATCCTCGAAAGAAACTTTATCTAGCACAGAGTTGATGCGCTTACGCAACTCTTAAGCTGCAATTACGTGTAAGGTAAGTTGATCCCTTGTCTTCAGCTTTTGAGACCTTTTGGTCTTTACGGCTGAGAAGAAAACCCTATTCTTCGGTTTATTTTATTAAGATGATGCTTTAAAGGAGATTTATTGCTGTGTGGAAGCAGGTAATAACCTGCGCCTTTTCGTTGTTTAGTTTAGAGCAGGAAACCGAAAATAAAGCACGCAACTGACAACTTCACGCAAACGCATAATTTCTGGAATGCGTAAGCAGTTATTAACCCTGCCGTAGTACATTAGCGGTTAAGTCAACCAAATATTTAACACTTTATGCACTAGTGAAGAAAAAGGTGTATTTTCATTTTTTTCTGTAACTTCAAGATGTTCCAAAAATACAATAGTCACTTGCTTTTTGTGTATAGTTTGATACAATATTGCCCTCTATTTCCGCCAGGAGTTGTTGGGAGTGTAATTGTTTGCGTTCAGTTCGTTTTTCATTTTCGTACACTCATGGGCGCTTTTCACAGCGTTGATTTTCCGCCTGTTCCAAATCATTAACTTCCTGCCATTTTCAAGTGACATATTCTGTTGTTACATGTATTTTTGCTCATTCTCCCAACCAGTGAGCGTTGTGCGACGAGCATGTAACGTCATCAAGACCAGCTTTGCATGTCATTCAGAGCAGCGCAGTCGGCGGCTTCGCAAGTTTTGAAAGGAAGTTTGGTTTTTTGGTTTCACCATGACACCCCAGCTACCCAGCAAGTGCAACCAAATTGCCGACAAGGACATTGTTCGCGCGAGCCGAAAAAAACATTCTAGAGTCTGATACATTTCCAAAGATCTGGCTCTCACATGAGGCTGTACAGTGGCTCCAGTAACAATGAGACCTTATGTGCGATGTGTTGATTTAAACGCCAGGAGCCCAGTTCAAAGCCCGCAGATCAGTGAAAAGAATTGGGCTGCCAAGTTAGCACCTATACCTTAACATCCGTTGAGAACAAGTAACCAATAGAAAGGAGTGGTTTTTCGGGTTGAAATGAAGTTCTTTTTCTGTGAGAATAATGGTATTTGTTAAATACTTCACCCCAAAAGCACTTGGTGTGATTCTTGTTATCAACGTCCCACGTTATATCATCGAGGTCGGAGCGTAATGTAGCCAGGCTGATTCTCCTCTAGTGGCGTTTGTGCCGTTCACCAAATTTAAGGTAGCATGACCAAAGTGGTTAATATGAGAATTCCTTAAAAGGTTATACTTCCTTAGGCACGCCAGAATTTTTGCATTGGATGTGTGTTTAAAGAAAACAATGACCCGAAGCATTCCTCTGCGAATGTGAAAAATTGGTTGAAGAAGATGAGGGCAGACCTTATAGATTGGTAAAGCCGCTCAGGTGACATTAACAGAAGGCCGCCGCCCATCTCCAGCCTACACCCACCAATGGTCCAATAACTGGCGGAACAAAAAGGTGACGACGAAATCAGGCGTAATGGAAATGCGACCAAAGTAAAACAAAAGCCAAAACCAACGGTAGCTCTGCAGCATCAGTTCGAATGATCGTCCACCATTTTTTTTTGTCAGTAAAAGCGGCAGTGTGGAAAACTAATTGCTTTCGTAACCAGCAATATCAGCTTCATCCGACCTTTTCTTAATAACAAGTTCACAATGTAAAACTCTGGAAGTATTCGATCCAGTATTGCGCCGTCGTTTTACTCACCACACCGACGCACCCCTAAAGCATTCAAAGGCAGCGCGCAAAGATGCATTTTTGTTCAACTGCGTCGCAGTTCCTTTTGACAGCAGTGCGGGGAGAAGTAGTACTAACACTCTTAAAGGAGAATGCCTGAACTATACATCAGAAGGTGTGCACAGAGGTTTATCCCTTCGCAGGCTGTCGTCCCGAATCAACAAGCACTAGCCGAGAAAGTGAAAAGATCGCTATTAGCCGGTCATTGTAAGGGCGTACGCCTGCGCAATGGCCTCCAAAAAATGTTTAGCGGCTATTAGCAGAGTCAAGAGCTGTTAACAAAGCAGCACAAACAAAACAACGCGTCCACCTGGTTCCCATATTATAAACAGGTCTTACCTGAAAGATTACCACTCGCTATGAATGAGAAAAAAAAAGTCTGGTATAATCACCAAGGGGTTGTTCGACGACGACTTGCGTCTGTTTTATATGAAGTTTCAATTTTTGTTCGGAAATCTCCTGAATGAAAATTAAAAAGCGGTTAAATGAACTTGTTGCCGAGCTTCTGTTTTCTTCCGCTGTTTCCCTTTGGCAACTCACGCCTCTTCCGCAAACGCCTTTTTCAGTGGAGTTTGCTGACGAGGACGTGGCACCTGGGAGCAGTGTGTTGCTAACTAGGTAGGTGCCACTTTTGGACAACGAAACTTCTGGGGAAAGAGCCACGTCAACGGCTACATGTGGGTGAGGTACGCACCTTTTACCATAGAACAGAATATTAGCAGAAGCATGTTTCGGGCGATCCATAGGATGAGCCTGAGCCCGAAAAACTATTCGAAGCTCAGCGTACACACGGCGCGGTGTATACCGCAACCAAGCACTTACCATTGCACAAAGCCAACCGCCGTCGCAAGGGTTCAGGGAAGCAATGTTTTTGGGCGGTTGCCATGCAGACCAAGGGGACATGATATTCGCGCAGAGCACGGACAACTCGTCACGCTCACGGAAGCGTGGCATGTCCCGTGACAAAGGCGTGCTCCTCATCGACCGCCTGGAGTCGCGTGTGAGCGTTAGTTCTGTATTGATTTCTGTGAATGAGCTTTCGCGGGCAGTCTTTCGTTCTCAGCAGCTGATACAATGTGAACTCGAAGCAGCTAACAGTGGAATCAAGGAAACGCTCAAGTAAAACCGTAGTCGAATGAGAAAACCCGATAACTTTTCACTGTTTGGGCCTTCCAAACATTGCCTAATACTATCTTCGCACTGCAGACGTGGTGAGAGAAATGAAGTCTTTGGCGCATAGATCCGGATCATGTCACTTGTATTCAAAATGCTTCTGTACGCATACTGAGTCACCTCAGAGAGAGAAGACGGAGTAAGATTTATAAAGCCAGCAAGAGCAATATAAATTTAGGCACGAAAAGAAGTTTTTCGTATTTTTCAGATCAATTTGCACCTAACCATTCATTATCCCTTTGGAAATACCCCGGGATAGACCTCAAGTTTTCAGTTAATATATAAAAATTACTTCTTGAGGCTTACGACCTCCATCCCCCCCTGCATTAAAACAATGTAAGAATTTCCATAAGGTTTAGGAGGACAATGCCGTATCCTACCACCTTTAAATGCCACATTCAAGGAAAGTATTTTCGCCCCATGAAAAGACGTTTCGAAGCACAATGTCGACAGAAGGTCAGAAAATCAAGAGATGGCAGTCGAAACAGACGTGATTTTACCAGAAATCGCTAAAAAACGCCATTTATGCTAGTTAAAATTGAGAAAGAGTCACCGTTACCAAGTTCATGAAATGTCTAGACCTGTCTAGACCTATCAAAATGTCTAAAAATATCTTAAAATGACCTAGATGCAAGGCATGCAACCATTTACAAAGCGACACTACTATTAGAAGTACGGCAAGCGACTTAATCTTCGATATAAACCCTAGCTTGAACTCGACATCGTCTAATGTTATTTAAATGCTTCAGTACTCCTGTCAGAAACAATACACTGAAGAAACTGGACAATACGTCAGCGTTAGACTAAATAGCTACCATACAGGCACACGGAGAAACTTCCAGAAAGCAGTGTCGGAACATTTTAATCAACTTGGCCACAAGTTGAATGGAATAAACTACTCTTTCGCCATTTAGACTTCTAATCTGCGAGGGATTAGTAATACTGAGGGGCATTCCTAATCCACAAATTTCAAACATTACAACCAGAAGGTATCAACATGTCGAAAGGAAACTTGGAATCTCTCCGGTACATTCTAGGAAAAAACGAAACTTAGAACCTCTCCTGTACATTCTGGGACTGACGGAAAAAAGCAAAAAATAAAACAAATGAAATGATCACACCGCATTTTTGCAGTGCTACATTTCGCCTCTAGATCGTTTGTTTCACCCTACCCTCCTCTCCACCTTCCTCTTCTCCTCATCTCCACCCCACCTTTATTTCGTTATCGTTTATTCTTACCCACTTTCGCTTTAAGCTCAAGAACTCTAGTTTGGGCTAGTTGGTTCATGATTCAGGAGGAAAATGGCGCAAAAAACGGGGAGAAAGGGGGACAAACACGCTGGTTCTGTCGTCTTTAAGCTCGGCCCACCTGCAACAATTTCTCAGGAAATCCTTGCTTTCGCACTTCCATCCCCTTCCCATTCTCTCTTTCTCTGCACCCGCTCTTTTTTTCCTCGTTTCCCGGTATTTCGTTCAGCTATGCTGCTTAATTCCTTTATCGTTGCTCTTCAGGTCAGCCCACCCAGTCATATCAAGCCCCCTGTTGCAGCTGGACACACAGCCTTTCAAGCCCACATTCGTTTTATCTAATTTTGCGGAACAACTGGTTAATCCCGTTTAGCAGCCATCATGCATGGACTAGCTTCACGCTGCCTCCTTAACACTCTTCCCGCTTCAAGCCCTCCTCACACTCACCGGGCATCCCTCCTTGGAATGACGGCCCTATTTACACCCCGCGAATGATGAACGCTTCAAGTCTTCTTGTCGGAACGTTCCCAAGCTCCTTGAGGCTTCCACCTCTGTTGTTCACCTTGTGCTTGAAAGAAACCGAACTACGCGCCTTGTTTCTTAGGTTTATGGCGTCACGAACATGTAAGAGGCATTCAAAACAAAGTAAAATTTTTTCGGTTGGCCTGTAATTCACATTTAAAGACATATCTGAGTTACACACAGCTTTCACCATCCGACCTAATGCTATTATCTTCACTTTTATTTATTTAAATGTTGCTGTGGCGCGGAAAAATAATACAAAGGAATCCAGCGGAACCAACTAGTAGGCCCTTAGGAATCAACACGGATCAACCCTGCGGAAGAATTCTATCTTTGATGTTTTACATCCAACACATTAGCATAACAAACTTAACAATGAGAACGCTGCGCAGTGGTAAATCAAAGACGTTTTGAAGATGCGAGCTAAGATTCCAATAAAGCTTTAGTCCTATCTGGAAAAGAAAATATATCCGTAGACGTATATTTCACTCTTTATCAATTTTTTTTATTTATCACAGTATCCTTACGACCACAGGGCGCCCCACAGAAGATTCATGCGCGGCTTTCTTGAAGGACGCAGCCTCCGTCACTGCAGCAAAGAAGGGTAGAAAGCAGTTCCAATCGCGTCCAGTACATAGTATGAACAAACGGAGCAAAGGAATTGCAGTATAATGTTCCTCGATGGATACCGCACGCGTGTACGCGATAAGAAAAAAATAATACAGGCATGTTTTACACAACAGCAGCAATTATTTTTAAAATTTTTGATCTGATTAAGGCTACCAAAATGTCTTTGTTCGCCAAGTCAGTACCAAAAATGATGATCAAAATTTTACCGAAACAAAATATTTAATCAGTGGAAATGTGCTGCAAGGGAGATACACAAGGTAAAGAGCACAGGAGGACGTTGACCGTCATGGGTCCATCAGGAAGCCCTCATAGAGTTGGACGAAATCTGGCAATAACGCCCTCAACTTGCCTCCGGGCTGTCTCCTGATGCTCCCCTCCAGACTCCAGCAATTTTAGTGCATTCTAGTGCAATATAAAGCCCCTCAATGAAGCAATGCAGCGCTCCCTTCCGGGAATATTTGCCAACTTCTCTGAGATATAGGTTTCTCCCCACTAGTAGGCGCCTTTGATCATCAATAAAAGAAGACCGCTTGCAAAGCCGGATATAAAAGTGTGCGGTGTTTGTGGCGCCCTATGATGGGAATAAATGCCAACAACTCCTTCGCTCTTGATTCCTCCCCGCTAGGAGCCGCCACTCTTTAGCCGAGGACGGGAAAAGCGCATTGTTTGTTTTCACACGGGGTTATGTCGGCAAGTACGCTGGCTTCACATGCACTTCGCCTCCTTGATTTGAAAAACGTCCCAAGCAATTCCTTAGCACAGCTAATATCGTCACATGGTGCTTATAGGATAATTCAGAGCTGAACTCCCTTATGACGGAAACCTTTGATGCGGAAGCTGCGGAGTTAGATCACTGCCGCCGAGTACCAACAGGCTATACCCCTGACCGTGCATTCAGCTTCTCTGTGATAAATGCTCGGAAAATGGATCTCTCATCCCACCTCGTGTAGCAAAAATCGCCTTGTGCCCGTTTCAAGGAATTCGGGAAAATATCTAGTTCGCATGTGGCGCATGACCAAGTGGCGCATGACAGGAAACTAACCTCAGTATTTTTGTCTGTATAAAAATACTCAGAAATGGCGCAGCTTCGATCTGACAATCTCTTTATCTCTGCGATGTAGCATCAACTCCATGGCTACGGCGCGAATTTCCTTTTACCATGTAAGCTAAATAACAGTGGCGTAGCCAGAAATATTTTTCAGGGGTGTTACACGCCACTGGCAAAAAAAAATAAAAAGAACGAAAGAGAGCCTGCACCCAAGCAATATCTTAGTCACTTTTCTGCTTTAAAATAGCCGAATGATCAGTTGCTTCGTTCACTGTAATATCTACATAAAAATACGGGTGCAGGCAGGACTCGGAGTACTTGGTTCGTGAACGACATTTATTTTTTTCCCAAAAAAACACTAGTACGAAAAATTGCCGCGGTTTAAAATATTTGCATAAAATATGCAACAACACAGAAGCTCTACAACAAATTCAGAAATTGGGAACGAATAGCGTTTGTCAAAAATTCTGCCCTATTTGTGCGAACTTCCGCCCGGTCGAGGCATTTAAAAGAAAACTTTCATTTTCGTGGTAGTTTATGATCATTTGAGGACACCGCATAGGATGAAAAAGTGGCGTAGCCAGAATTTTGTTCAGGGCGGGGGGCTCATGTTGCAGCGCGGCCTCCTCATAAAATTTCTGGAGGGATCAAACGCAAGAATAATAACTGCATTGACAACGTCATTGTGTATTAAATAACGCTACCCACTGTCTAGACAAGTGAAATATGTATTTTTTTAAAATAAAAGAATGTATTCGTATCTCGTAAAAACCGTGGCAGACATAACTGATGCCAATACTTCCATGCTTTTGCGTATTTAATAAGTAAAGAAAATATCACACGAAGTCTAGAACTATATCCGTCCGAAACCAGTAAAGCAGTGCATGCCGCTGATATTAAAAACGTAAAGGCCATGAAATTCGCAAGTATAGAGGAGAAATATTTTAATGAATCTGTCGTTCAAGAACCTTTACATTTTTGTACATATGCAACGGTCAGGAAAAAATCTCAACAACGCTGTCCTTCGTTCAAGTGTACTGCGCAGCAGCAGCTGTCACCGGTCATGTATTGCGAGTAATTGCACCGAAATTTTAGTCGCAACAATGACCACATGTATGAACAAGGAGTTCTGCAAAATATGCGTCAGAAGTGCGAAGATAAAGTGGAGTATTATAAATGCTAAATGCAACTTAATAAAGGATAAAAAAAGGTGTCAGTGGGAACAAAGTCACTTATGTATGCACAAAACCTCGCGACAAGATATTTCAGTACACGTATGTCTACATTAAAGCTACGTATCTAAGCAAAAGTCACTTTATCTAATGCATCAAACAATGCAAATAAACATCTTGCGCAGTCACAGATTGTAACCTTTAAAAACGGAAAGAAATACGATCCAGACAAGAACAAAACTATGATAGCAGAAGATGCGATATGTACTTGGGCCATGCTGCGGTCCCGGCGGCACCATATGTTTACAATTATAGAGGAACAATGCGGAAATAAATACGAAAGTACGTATTTTTAACTGCCTGCACGGCGACAATTATTCTGCACCCATAATTACAGAAGGGTATTTCTTTGGTTCAAAGAAAAAATAAAAGCAGTTAGATAAAAAGGAAAGAGAAGGACAAACGAAAGCCACGAATGATGACGCATAAGTACCCCCCCCCCCCCCCTGGCTACGCCCCTGTTCAGCACTGCTTGTTAAAAGGTTGAGAAGGATATGAAGAGGTCGGTGAAGATCTGAACCCAGAAGATGACGATAACAATGGGATGTATAGCCTCGTCGCTGACGAAGTCACGATGCGCGTCTGCTACTATGCAGCGCTAAAGCACTTAGTTGGGCTAGTTAATAACTTGCTCAATTCATTATTACGAGCACAACCGCAGACGTTAACAGGGAACGGCAGCTATACCGTTGTCCTGTCGTTTTGCGTCCTGCACGTGTCTAGCATTTTGCTGCTACTCATGAATTTATGGGCCTATTGAGAAGTAAAATACGTTCTAGATCGTATATATTCTAGCTAGTGTGCTCTTCCGGTCCCGAACTGTGAACAATAGAAAAGAAGTCTTTCACATCAGTGCTTGCGACATAAGCCTGCTTTTCGCCTTTACTTCCTTGTGTTGGAAGCCAGCAATGATCCTGATTCGACAAAACTGTTTCCCTGCTGCTTTTTTAAGCATAATGATTTTAAGCATTATTATCATAAACAGAGCTTGCAAAACAAGTGTAGAAAGAGCTTTTCTGAACAGAATGGTTGTCAAATGCAGCTTCTCACCGAAAATAGCAAAATCAAAGTTCACGCGCTGATACTGACTAAATTCTTTGCATAATTTTACATTAAATCGTGGTCTGCAGTGCCTCTAAATGACATCTAAACCATATTTATAAAAGCTTGGATAGCGCTATGGTTGCTGCGGACAACCATCTTTCGCATTGTCTCATTTCGAAAAAAACTCTTCAAGTAGACCTTTCAAAGTGAACACGACCCTACAACGTATGCCCGTCAGGTTCACCCCCGAGGGCAGCCTGAGAGCTTGTAGCCGCGGGTCGAGATTAGATACACGATACGGAATGTCTTGCAATGACTAGATGCGGGAGCCTACGGGAGTGTTTCCTAAACTGGAGTGCGCTGGCACCAACCGAAAAGACACCAGCGCTGGTGCACGTCGAGTATGACGCCGTCGCTTGCAGGAGGGACAGATCAAAGGACGGCTGGCCTCGCCTCGCCACCTGGTCGCGTCGCTCTCATTTTCGCAGCCATGGAGCGGACTTTGGACAGCACTGAGTGCAGCAGAATCTTCAATGGTCACACTTCACTCATCGCTTGCACATCCAGTTTTTCGTCAAATATTACCACAGAAATGTTACCAAATTAGGACAGCAGCGCAACAATAGACATTCAAGTACGAAAATAAAAAGCGTCGCTCACTTCGCAGTCGGTCTGCATGAAGCCGTTGCGCGGAGCAAATTCAGAAGCGCAAGGCAACGACAAGCTGCACTTTTTACTCGGGCTATGATTGCACTATACCATGCACTTTTTCCGAATGTTGAGACCGCATGAAGGGTGACAAACTGGGATTTAAGGCTGAGAATGGTGGCGTCATCTGTTGAGCGGTAAAAATTTTGTCCGCTTTCTCTGAATGGACGGAGGGAAAGGCGTAGTAAAAACGTATCACCATCGCCATTCCTTTGGACTGTAAATGGGGAGAATGTGAGAGACATATTTTGCGATTTTCTTATCAACGCAGTCACCATTTTGTGCAGAGAAAAAAATAGGCGTTGCTCCTTTTTCCAAGGGCTGCCAGGCGGTACAGTGCAGCTGCTTCTTTCCATTGATATTTCCCTTTTAGCGTCCGTACAATGGTCACCTTGAGGCACGTGGGATCAATCGTACACTTCCATTTCTTTTTTTACAAAAAAGTTGGAGTTTCAAAAGTGTTATGCGTCTTGGCAGGCAGGAATATTTTGCTCAAGGAGCCAGAAAGTCTCTTCAGACTTTCAGTGCACTAATACGGACCTACGCACAGCACAACGGACGAGGCGGCTAGACCAAAAGGCGCCTTTGTGCTTATTCGATCGTTTTCGATTGAACACACGAACCTTCAAAGCAAGGCTACTGAAACAGTTCTCGCGTCGAGCTGTATGAGAGAGAGCGAGCCGTAAGCTGTGGGCCGCGCTGAACGAGTGTACTATCTGCAATTACTCTCTCCGGCCAACTGAGAGAGCCGGCCGCCGCGCGACCGATATAGGAAACAGTGGCGCGGAGGCCACTGAACTCGCCATTGCCAGTCGTACGACCTGAAACTGGCGACAACCTCTACACGGACCTGGACACACACAAATATGTGGCGAGTGCTGAAAACGCGCTGTGAATAAGCATAGTGTTGTTGCAGCAGGCCAAGATTCAGGTGGCAATGATCGGAGGAGGAGGAGGAAAAAATCTTATTAGAAAACTATACTGTGCCTGTTTTCTTGAGTGGAGCCCTCAGTACAAGACTCCATGTGCCGCGGCGGTCCTGCAGCCTCGCCATAGCAGCTGTCGCTGGTTTGGCCAGTTCGTGCCTGTCATGGCGGTCTCAAGAAGGGTTCTCAGTCCATGACCCCATTTGCCATCGCTATTTTCTCGGCATGGTCGGCTCCGTGCTTGACAGGGCATCTTCCCAGGAGGAAGGAGCGAGGAGGGTTATGGGTGGGATGCCTCCGGGTGGTGTTGTGCAGGTCCAAATGGAATGATACAGTGTAGGCTGGTATTCTTGGCAGTTCGGGCGTTTGTCCGGGTAGAGGGCGGGGAACAATACTTTAAGAGGGTTAACTGCTGAGCTAGTTGGTTTTCAGACATAATAAAGGATTTTTAGAGGGAGAAAGACATTACAGCGGCAACAATGCCGTCGAATCGAGGAGCACGTCTCATGGGACGATTTTCGTAGAATGCTCGGTACGGTGAACGCTCCCACAGGGTTAGACGAGCTCATTACTCAGATCAGCGATGCCAAGAAGAAAGCTACAACGAAGCTTTCAGTCAAGTTTGATGCCCCAAAGCCAGACTCCCACCTTTCGAATCTGTGGAATCGTAGGCTTCGGGCTCTCAAGGCGTATCGCCGATCAGGCTGGACACCCCATCGGAGGCGTGCTCTCACTCGCATCAGTCAAGAAGTTGAGAAGTATACTCTGCAGTTGGCAGCTGCTGTGCCACTCACTCAATGGAGCAGCTAACTTATCGAATGCCTGGCACATATTTCGAGCTATCCTTGGACGCAAGAAGCCGACTTCCCCTGCCAAATGCATGGCCTTGAAATTGAGTGTCTCCCCGGCGAAGTTAGCTATACAAGCAGGGAAGGTATTTTTTCCCCAACCTGAAAATGCAGATGTCTTGCCTGCGGACCCCGTATCAGGTACATCAAACGATTACGACGTTCCCTTCACATTAGACGAACTGGAGGCAGCTCTATATGACTCCAATCACAATAGCGCCCCAGGGCCGGATGATATACGCTACTCAACACTTCTGAACCTTCCCAAGTCACATAAAGTTGCCCTCTTGAAAGAGATGAACAAGAACTGGGCCAACGGTGATCTTCCTCTTGCCTGGAAGAAGTCAGTGGTAATACCAATTCCAAAACCTGGTAAGCCAAGTCGAACATTACAAGACCTCAGGCCAATATCGCTGACGTCCAACCTTTGTAAGGTCATGGAACGTATGGCTCTAAGAAGCCTTGAATGGTACTTAGACAAGTACAACGTCCTGTCTCCTATGCAAGTAGGTTTTCGTCGAGGGCTCTGTGCCCAAGACATTCTCAGAAGGCTTTATAACGAAGTTCTCGCATACCCTAGCAGCGCACAGCTCCTAGTGGTTGTTGGGGTAGACGTCAAAAAGGCGTTTGATTCCGTGCCCCACTCGATCATACTTCGCCGGCTACAGGACGTGGGGATAGGCGGCAACATCTACCGCTTCGTGAAAGCCTTTCTTGCAGAAAGAACTTTCTCAGTAATGGCTGCAGATACTCAGGGTGAATGGCAACATAGCCAAACAGGTGTCCCCCAAGGCGCTGTCATATCACCGGCTCTTTTTAACATTGCTATGTCAGGTCTCCCGCCAATGCTGTCGTCAATACCCGGTCTTAATTTTGCCGTGTATGCGGACGATATAACGTTGTGGACTAATTCAGGGTCCCCTGCAGAGCAAGAACTAGCCCTACAAACAGGCCTTAATGCCGTCCATGAATACATCAAGAAGTGTGGAATGGAAACCTCTCCCGAAAAAACCGAGTATGTGGTTGTCTTAAATGGTTCGCGGGTACGAGCCGAGTCCGAACGCAAACTTATCTCTCTTCATTTAGGGCACTCAGTTATCTGCCGGAAACAAACAATCCGTATACTCGGCATGCTTATTGACGAGGATGGAGGAGCCAAAAGCTGGCTTCATAACACGATGCATAGCAGTCATCAGGCTTTACACCTTATGCGCCGCGTCTCTGCGCGTGGATGGGGAATCAAGGAGGCGGGGCTCCGTCAGATTACCCTGGCACTCATAACATCAAAAATCCTGTACGCATATTCGTACATGCGGCTTAACGCTACCCAACGCCTTCAGCTTGAGCGAATCAATCGCAAGGCGATGCGCCTGGTTATCTGGTCTGCCGCAGTACTGCCCAGTAGTGAACCTACATGTATGCAGCAAAATCAATGCCCTACAGGATCTGGCAGAGCAGCAATCGCTAGCCCAGCGAGTCCGTCTCTCCACAACGGCGCCTGGCCGACAGATCCTGCGGGCATTAGGCTACAACGTTGACAAGTTAGAGCCACTTTTGTCCGCTGCCCAGCCATGGGAACTGATCGACTTAGTAGATGGTATGCCATTACCAAAGAATATCAGTTCGGCTAATCCTCAAAGGCGCAAAGCTGCCGCCAAACGGCACGAGAAGACATCATACAAGTTAGCCCAGGAAGGAGCCATCCAAATATACACAGACGCCGCTCAATTTCAACATTGCGCCGCTATAGCTTGTCACGATTCTGTGTCAGATACATCT
Source organism: Amblyomma mixtum (assembly GCF_055824585.1). Taxonomy (NCBI): domain Eukaryota; kingdom Metazoa; phylum Arthropoda; class Arachnida; order Ixodida; family Ixodidae; genus Amblyomma; species Amblyomma mixtum. Next base: position 282,786,666 of record NC_143014.1, on the reverse strand, counting down.
GTAGTTCAACGGCTTTCCGAGGAACACACCGTCACCAATCTCGAACTCATTGCCATACGACTTGCCATTACTCGAATAGTAGAAAGACAAGATCCGGCTCCTTCACCTATCATGTTTACACAGATTCGCAAGCAGCGTACACCGCCTGCCGCGCAGGGGGAGCTGACTATGCCGTTCTCAACACTATTCGAACAGAAGCCCGTCGCCTGCGAGAGGAGGACTACACTGTCATTATCAAATGGATTCCTGCACACGAAAGAATCACTGGAAACGAAAATGCACACCAGGCAGCGCGCGCAGCAGCTCTTTCCGCACCTTTGCCTGGATCCACATTCGTTTCCGCTTCTTGGCCCCTGATGACGTTGCGCATCCGTCATCGCCCCATATGGACAGGGCGGAGACAAGGCATCGCGCACAACGCTATCGTCGAAGCATACTCCAGCACTTGGCCAACCCTGAGCAACTATATCGCCGTCCACATAGCGCATTCCGGAGAGTGGAGGCAGTGCTCCTTCGCCGAGCCCAGACCGGCCAGCTTCTATCACCAGCGAAGTTGCACCTCCTAAACTCGCGCTCATACCCGACTCCTCAGTGCCCGACGTGCCCTGCCAGAGGCACGGCCGAACATCTCCTGTGGAGCTGCCCTACCTTTGACGCAGTACGGGAGAGAGCACTCAAGTCCCTGGGCGGGCTTCGACCTGGAACCCTGCAGGAATGGGTCGATCCGCCATCGCACATCGGGCCATCAGACGCACTCCGGCCCTGGCGAACTTTTCTTTCCTACTTCAAGGAAGATGAAGGGCCAGGCCATCACTTCGCGGAGCCGACCTCGGGACGACACTACCTCGAGGAAGAAGCGGACACCGGTCCCCCATCCGCACTCCGACCTTCACCCCCACCCCCATCCTCACCCCCACCCTTAACCACTCCCCCACCCCAACCTCCATGAAGCACCTTAGTTCTGCCGCAAGGTATCGGCCTACTAAATGCAGAAATAAATACGTTTAAAAAAAAGTATTTTTAGCGCAACGGGGACACAACACAAGAAAGACGACAACACGGGCGCTTACTCCAACTGTTTAATCAAGCGACAGCACACGAAATATATAGCCCTCCCGGCGCATGCGCACGCGTACAAGACACCCAGATACACCATGCATCAATCTTATCACAGTAGGCGCGACAAAAATGTTTGCTCAGCTTGATATAGAAAAACAGAAGTGTCACTAACGCAGCTCAGACCCGCATTTTTTATATGAAAGGCTTCCAGAATTTCACGAGCCGTCTGATGTTTACCTCTGCCCAAAATCCTCACCTCGCAGAACCGTGGTTTGCAATTGTTGCAAGCCCTACAGTGCTGAACAAGTCGATGGCCTTCATTATTTTCAATATCTTTTGCGTATTCCCTAAGTCGGTCATTCACGCATCGTCCCGTCTTTCAAATATAGGATTTTCCGCAGGATAACGGAATTTCGTACACCACGCTGGTGGCACACTTCACGAAATGCTGGCCATGCCTCTTCTGGCAGCCGATCTTTTGGCTTTCGCAAATTATGCGACGGCTGAGCTGCGCAAGCCTGCGGGGGGCAGAGAATGCAACCGGTACTTTAAACCGGTTCGCCACTTTCTTCAGGCCGTGAGTGACTTTGTAGATGTAAGGTACCACTACAGGCCTCTCATTTCCCGCCGGTTCATTTCTGCAAGCGCCAGCCTTCATCTTCTTCAGGAGCGTTTCCGCCACAGGGAGCAGGACCGACTCAGGGAAGCCGGCTTAAACAAGCCTCTCCAATTGATTATTAAAACTAGCTTGCGTCTCATGCACGCACGATTTCCGGAGCGAGGACTCCAAGCAGAGGGTTGCGATGCCCCTCTTCACAACCGTTGAGTGGGCAGAATTATAAGTCAGGAGACCCTTTTGAGCACGAGGGGAATAAGCCCAGCAAACGTGTCCAGCTAAAAACTTTAGCTTTAAATCTAAAAACTGAAGCGTGCCATTATTAGGTAGTTCAAAAGTAAAAGTTGGCCCTTTACCGAGTTTTCTAAAATTATCTAAAATACTATTCACCGTAGTCTCAGTCCACTGAGACTGTTGCTTGTTTAAAGCCATTAAAAAGTCGTCCACATAACTGAACACTTTAAGGACCTTGTCATTATTAGCATGGCAAAAACGATCGTGTAAAGAACGATCGATAAATGATAAAAAGATGTTGCAAAGTATAGGGGCTATGCAAGAGCCAATGCAGATGCCTTTCTTTTGCAAGTAAGGTTGCTCATCAAAAGAGATAAAAGTGCTACTAAGATAAAATTGTAAAAGAGCTAAAAAATTATTGAACCGGCGGGAAATGAGAGGCCTGTAGTGGTACCTTACATCCACGAACTCACTCACGGCCTGAAGAAAGTGGCAAACCGGTTTAAAGTACCGGTTGCATTCTCTGCCCCCCGCAGGCTTGCGCAGCTCAGCCGTCGCATAACTTGCGAAAGCCAAAAGACCGGCTACCAGAAGAGGCATGGCCAGCGTTTCGTGAAGTGTGCCACCAGCGTGGTCTGCGAAATTCCGTTATCCTGCGGAATATCCTATATTTGAAAGACGGGACGATGCGTGAATGACCGACTTAGGGAACACGCAAAAGATATTGAAAATAATGAAGGCCAGCGACTTGTTCAGCACTGTAGGGCTTGCAACAATTGTAAACCACGGTTCTGCGAGGTGAGGATTTTGGGCAGACGTAAACGTCAGACAGCTCGTGAAATTCTGGAAGCCTTTCATATAAAAAATGCGGGTCTGAGTTGTGTTAGTGACACTTCTGTTTTTCTATATCAAGCTGAGCAAACATTTTTGTCGCGCCTACTGTGATAAGATTAATGCATGGTGTATCTGGGTGTCTTGTACGCGTGCGCATGCGCCGGGAGGGCTATATATTTCGTGTGCTGTCGCTTGATTAAACAGTTGGAGTAAGCGCCCGTGTTGTCGTCTTTCTTGTGTTGTGTCCCCGTTGCGCTAAAAATCCTTTATTATGGCGTAGAACAAGTGTTTGTGATATAGGTTAAAATACGTGTGCGTCTGAAGTTGACGCCATGCCACAGCTACAGCCTTAGTCTGTGTTCGGTGCGGTGGTGGCAGCGTTCTTTGAGTGCGGTAATATTCTGTGACGCGACTCTTAGTTTGCAGAGCCATGAAGCCGCCCCCCGTGTCCGCTGCCTCCTCCGCTTCCGTAAACAGCGTCCGGAGGGCTGCTGCTCGGGCGAGCGCGTGGTCGCTCTCGTTGCCGGGAAGGGAGGCATGACCAGGGGTCCAAACGATGCGCACGGTGGGAAATATATCGGGATTGATTTGTGATAGCACGCGCGCGCAGCCTGAAAATATGAAGTGCCCTTCGCGAAGGCGCGGCACGACGCCTGTCTGTCTGTATTGTTGTGTATGTCGGACTGGCGTGGTGTTCGTCAAGTGTGGCCATGTGCTGTAAGGGAACGAGTGCTACCGCTATGGCAGTCTCCTCAGCCGTCGTGCTCTAGCTCATGTCTCGAACGTAGTCCGTAATCTGAACTGAGCCCGTGGCATTTGAAACCGCTAGTCCTATAAGCCCTGTTCCGGACGGGTATTTCGCCGCATCGACATATAGGAGGTTTTGGTCAGAGCCGTATTGCCGCATGGGGGCCTTCACTCTGGCTGTGCTACGGCCAGCGTGGAGCTCGGAGTGCATGTTCTTCGGGACTGGCGCGACTCTGATCTTAGATGTGAGTGTGGGTGGCATGGCGTGGTGTGGTACCTCTGCTGCAACGAAGTAATCCGGTCCTTGTCGCCTAGCCGAGGTAGAATGATCCGGCCTATTCTCGTGTCTCGAAGACGCGCGAGCTGGCCGGTCCTTTGTGAATCCACCAGCCCTTATGCCGTGTTTTGTGGGCCCAGCTGGAGCAGGCGGTATGTCGAGGTGTACGGGGGCAGTCCGAGAGCTGTTTGACCACCGATCGCAGGAAGATATTCAGCCGATTCAGCTCGATTAGGCTGAATCTTTGATAAGGGGCGTGGAACCTTACACGGCCGAGCAGCAACGCGTGCACGATTCGCATGGTGTCGCTGTCATTCAGCTCCCCGCGTCTGTTGGAGATGCGGAGGATAGCCTTTTCTAGATCAGACATTGGAGCCTTGTTGGCGCATTTAATGCAAGCGGCAATGCAGTCGCACTGGCATGATTCGAGTCATCAACAGGACCGCGTCTGTAAGCTTGACGCTGGCTCACGATTACATTTGCCATCTATGGTGGTGCGACGTCATGGGACTTTACTCCACCGGCTACGGCTTGGCGTTGCCTACACCAAACACTATCTTCACAAGATCGGCATCGAAAGTAACCCAAATTGCGCACAGTGCCACACTCCAGAGACTATTGGACACCTTCTTTGCGAGTGCCCGAACTATACTGCTGAAAGAACAACATTGGAGGCGACCGTGAAACGACTGGACTCTCGCCCTCTCTCTGAGGAAACTCTTCTGGGCGCCAGGACGAGACGTTCTGATTGGTGCCGTGTGACAAAGGCCCTGCTCACCTTTTTGTGTGAAACAGGCCTGGATACTCGTCTGTGACCACCTGTGCACAACCTACATGGTTAATGACATGTGTCGGTGTTTGTATTGCTGACACCAGTTTTATGAGTTTTATGTGCGTCTACTCACCGCGATGCGAGTGCCAGCCAGTGTGGTGTGTGTGGTGTGTGTGTGTGTAGACATCACCCGAGAAACTCATTGTATTATGCCATCATCAGCCTTCATTCGCACTTTCCTTTTCCTCCTCTTCCCTTTCCCCTGTGTGGAGTAGCAGGCCAGGGCCATGTTACCACCGGCCGACCTCTCCACATTTCCCTCATTAAAATTCCTTTCTCTCTCTCTCTCGCGGCGGATCAAGTATGCCACCTGCGCAAATGCGGGTGTTTGGTGCGTGTTTCACGTTGTTGTCTAAAGTGCGACAAACGTCGATAGTTAAGCACCGCATTATCACGCACGAACGAGCCCGACCCATCCATCAGCAGCACTATCGTGTGTCCCCTCGGGAGCGAGATGCTATCCAGACACAGGTCAAAGAGATGCTCAAAAACGGCGTCATCCAACCGTCAGGCAGTCCGTGGTCGTCTCCTTTTTCCTCGTGAAGAAGAAAGACGGAACACAACGATTCTGTGCCGACTTCAGGAAGCTTAACAGTGTGACCAAGAAAGACGTGCATCCGCTGCCGCGTATTGACGACTCCATCGACGGACTTCGCCAAGCCAAGTACTTCTTTTCAGTCGACCTCAGGTGTGGTTATTGGCAGATAGAAGATGAGAGGGACCGTGAGAAAACCGCCTTCATCACACCGGATGGGCTATACGAATTTATCGTCCTCCCATTCGGGCTCTGCTGTGCTTCTGCCCCGTTCCAAAGAATGATAGACACTGTCCTGATAGGTCTGAAGTGGCAGACCTGTCTCGTTTATCTTGATGATGTGATCATTTTTTCTGCAACGTTCACGGAACATCTGCACCGCCCCAGAACTGTCCTCGCAGCTGTTCGATCCACCAACCTCTTCCTCAAACCACAAATATCACTTTGGGTACGCCGAATTAAAGTTTCTCGGGTACGTCATTAGTGCTGACGGAATCCGAGCTGACCCAGAGAAGCTTGTTGTCGTTGCTGCCTTTCCGGTCCCCGCCCACAAAAAAGCAGTCAGAGGTTTCCTGGGCCTGTGCTGCTACTATCGTCGCTTCAGTAGAAACATCGCCCATCTCGCCAGCCCTCTGACGCTCCTAACTCGGGATGACGCATCACTTTCCTGGGGCAACGAACAGCAGACTGCCTTCGACTAGTTACGACGCGGACTCCTATCGCCGCCCATGCTGGCACATTTCGACGAAGATGCCGACACGGAGGTACACACGGATGCGATCAACGTCGGTCTTGGCGCCATTCTAGTTCAGCGGCAAAACGGTGTCGACAAAGTAATTGCCTACGCCAGCCGCACACTGCCGCGCGCTGTGGCATTCAGGCTAATGAAAAAACAGATGAAGCGGCCCGTAAGGGCCATCAACATCGGAGATACATTAGAACTTTTTTCACGAAATCTGATGCGTCCCAGATGGCTAAAAGTTTTGCTTCCGAAGAAACGTATCGCTTTGGAGTTTGCCGACACATCAGTACCAATTTCTTCACTCAATCGACCCACATCTTAGATCAAGACTCTCACCCAGAATTCCTGGACATCTGGAAACACTTTATCATCGACTTCGTCTGAATGCTGCATATACAAACGGCCTACGATACCGTTTTAGACAAATTAACAGTCCGCACTGTGACAACTGTGCCGCGATAGAAACTGTGGAGCATATCTTGCTTGAGTGCCCTGCGTATGCTAACGAGCGTGCGTACTATGAACATTGCATGCAGAAGCTCTGCTCAGTGCCCCTAACAATGGACAAAGTTTTAGGTCTCTTAGCCTGCCTTAGGCAACAGAGACTTGCAATGAACTTTCTATTCACATATTTAAAAGACATTGGACATCTCGATAAGCTTTAGATTCACTTGCACGTTACCTTCATGCATTCTTCATGCAGTGAACTTCGTCAGCCCATTTGACGGACTATGCACTCCATCATTCCATAGCTTACATCATTACTCGCCATTGCATCCTTAGTACCCATTTCATGGCCGCATTTTATCTTCGTTTTTTTTTACCTTTTCCACTCTGCTCTCCTGTCTTTATCTCCCAAATTCCCCTCCCTACGCAGTGTAGCATGCCAGCGATTTTTAAACACCGGCTAAATTCTCTGCTCTTCATTAAAGAGTCTCTCTCTTTCTCTGAGTTAAACTACCCTACCAACGAAAAAGAATGTTTGGCGGTAGTTTGGGCTGCCGCTAAGTTCCGCCCATACCTGTATGGCAGACCGTTTTGTGTCGTCACCGACCACCACTCGCTGTGCTGGCTGAAAAATTTAAAGGAACCTTGCGGCCGCCTAGCATGTTGGGCATTGTGCCTGCAGGGATTCGATTTCACCCACACCTATAAGTCAGGCCGGAAACACACCGACGCTGATAGCATGTCACGCGCTCCCGTAGACCCTCCTCCACAAGACACCTCCAATGACGATAGCTTCCTTGGAGCAGACAACACGTCTGAGCTTGTTTCCAGACAGCGTGCCGACGCCGAGCTGCGTCTACCCATCGAACATCTCGAAGGTGGGCGTCCTTAAATACCACGGTACCTAGCTCGTGGGCTATCATCATTCTGCCTGCGGAGAGGGGTGCTTTATAAAAAGAACTCTACTTCCAGTTCGACAACTTACCTGCTCGTCATACCGTCTAATCTACGGGACGAAGTCCTCCTTGCCTGCCATGATGAACCGACTTCCCGCCACCTTGGTATTACACGCACCTTATCCCGAATCCGACAGAAATACTACTGGCCCCACCTTACTTCAAATGTCAAGCATTATGTCCGGACATGCCGGCAATGCCAGCGGCGGAAAAAACTCGCGCTCAATCCTCCCGGACTGCTTCAGTGCATCGAGCCGCCACAAATACCATTCGACAAAGTTGGCATGCACCTTCTGGGGCCATTTCCGCGGCCACAAGTGGATCGTAGTCGCCACAAACTACTTGACCCGCTACACTGAAACGAAGGCCCTTGCGCGCGGTACTGCCGCCCAAATGGCCCACTTCTTTACGTACAACATCATGCTTAGACACGGTGCCTCATCAACCATCATTACTGACCGAGGCAAGGCGTTTACAGCCCGTCTCCTACTTGACATCTTAATTAAAGGTGCCCTGCGACGTAGATAAAGCATGAGGTCTTTATTCTTTGTATGCAGAGTAAGGGACATTGTGAGTCCTGAACGCGCAATGGGAGCACCGAAATCGTAAGATTTGATATTTTAATCTTCGCCGGAAATGCTTGTTTCGAGTCGATGGTGTCGCAACGCAGCGGCCATTCGCGGCCGCGGAAATGAGGTGGCATCCAGATTGTGCGCTGCCTTTCTCATTGGTTGGGCTTCCAGTTTGCATATTGTTCCTTTATACTTGCGAAACGGATCCAAAATATTATGTCTCTGAGTACTGAAAGCTTTTCACATGCCACAAAAACTGGAAATAAGCAGGGAAGGCGAACGAAAACTAAAATGAATAAAGCTAGGGGCGACACTTTCCATTCCGCTTCAAACTATCGTGGCGGCCAGCGCTGTTCAAAAAACGTTGGCTCAAACCACACCAAGACGGCAGCGAAAAAAAAAGCCTGCCAAAAATTGTGAAGAGAAAGGCCAGACAGGAGACGGGAGTCGAGTTTGGGGGGGAGGGGGGTACGGCCTATAGCCTTCCAGTGCGACTAAAAAAGAAACATCGGGGAGCTTCCTTTGTTGTTGCCACCCCTGCCCTGACTACAGCCGCGTTTACATGAATGCGACAGCAGCGTATCGCATCAACTTTTTAGCACATCGTATTCATGTAAACGTTGATAATGCGCTAGGAAAGCGCATCTCATCAATGCGCCTGAGGGGGGTAGATCTAGAATGACAAGTCGATTTCAGCGGTGAATGAAACAGGTTTGGAGGTGTCCCTCCACCTTCTTGTCGTGCCTATACAATACCCCCCGCCGGATAAGAAAGCAGACTTGGCTCAAGATGGGGGTCACTGGACCACTCTGCCGCGTGCAATGGGTGAAGGGTCACTGTCCCACCGGACTTGATGCTGTACGTGTAAACAGTAGCGCATCGGCTCCACGGGATACGATAGGAAATGCGATGCGCTGCTGTCGCATTCATGTAAACGCGGCTTATGTGCGGCTGTCTACAGCCCCGACATGCACGCTTCCGCTGCGTGTGTGCTATTTCCGGCTAGGCGCGGTTCTGATTGGTAGCGCCCAACCTCGGTACTGGGTGAGTGTAATGGGCGAGTGAAATGCGTTTTCGTCTGAGCTTTTCGTTTTTGAATTTTCAGAGTGGAATAACGTCCGTTTGCATGCTCCAATTTCAATAATTCTTTTTGCCCTGCTCTCTGCAACGCATGATGAATCTATTTAATGATAATAACCGGTACTGAGAAAATCCTCGCGGTGCCCCTTTAACGCGCAGCCATGCTGCTCATCGACGAACAACAGCGTATCATCGCCAAATCAGTGGTCTAACGGAACGGCTCAACAAAACATTGGCGGACATGGGCTCGATGTATGTCGACGTTGAACACAAAACCTAGAATGAGATCTTGCCGTACGTCACCTTCGCATATAATACCGCGACACAGGAAGCCACCCAGTCTACCCCATTCCGTCTCGTCTATAGCAGGGAAGTCCGCATTATGTTGGACGCAATGCTCCCGTACTGCGACGCAGAGTTCCCCCCTCAAGCAGGCCGCTTCGTGTAACAAGCAGAGCAAGCCCGTCAGCCTGCCCGCTTGCACATCAAGGACCGGCAATCTGCCGATGCCCGACACTATAACCTTCGGCACAGGGACGTGCACTACGAGCCTGGTGACCAGGTGTGGGTGAGGACACCCGTGCGCCGCCAAGGTTTGTGCGAAAAGCTTATCCATAGGTATTTCGGACCGTACAAAGTCCTGCGCCACCTGAGCAGCGTTAACTACGAAGTTGTCCCCGATGGAACTGTGAACGTCGGCCCTCAGAGTCAACGGCCTGAAATCGTGCGCTTAAAGCCGTACTTTCCGCGTGACTGAGCGCTGTGTTCACGCTGTGCTTCGTACCTTTATTCCCTTACCCCACGTGCGAACTTTACTTCCTGCATCTCAACAAGCGCGAATTGTATCGTTCACTTCACCCCTATTTTTCTTTTTGTTCCTCCTTCTCTCCCTGCACATATCCCTTTCCACATTTAGTCGATGTTTGCTTTCGCTGGGGGGAATAATACCACGCGCCTGACGCGCCGCGCGGCCTCCGCGCTGAGTCGAAGATGACAACGAAATGGCGGTTGGCTCTCGAGGCGCGTTGGCTCTGTTCTGTGACCTGGGACCTAGCTCTCTAATTAAAAGAAGGCTATCAGTCTTGGGTAATCCCCGACCCCTACCTGCACGACTCCTCAGGTCGTGACAATATTAATGTGATAGCACTAAAACCTCATGAGAGGAAAAAAACCCGGCTGCTGCCGGCGTCGTCTTCCATGAAATTCGCTGATTGGTCGACGAGGTGTGCGACGTCACGAGGCCACGTGACACGGCCAAGTTGTCAAGTGCGCTGGTCAAGTCACATGGCCGATCGCGTTGGCGGGCTCGGCGTCAGCTGGGAGCTTCGCGAGGCTGTGTAAAGACTTGTCTACACAGTTCTGCGTTTCAGCCTGGTATGAAGCCAGCGCTCCCTGTGTGTACCGTATTGGCAAATCCTGGCATGGGGAGAGTCGACCACGGAAGATTGTCGCTATAGATGGAGTATCGGCGGCACACAGTCTGAGCGTACGGGCGAGTAGCCATGACAGAAGAGGAAGACAAGCACGCCGAGCGTACTTCAGACTTCACTGCTATCTAACTCTCAGCACGTATTGTGATCAAGAGCCCCCCCCCCCTCCCATTTTTATGCGATGGCATTAGAGTTGTCATATCAAAACTTCACTGACGTCCAAGACGAATTTCGCTGATTAGTCGAGAGATGTCACCTGACCTAGTGACGCCATCACAACCTGCCTTGATCGGCCACTCCGATTCGTCGAGAGAGGTCACGTGACCTTGTAACATCATCACAGCCTGCCCAGTCTGGCATGTGGCAACATGGTTACCGGACTGGGTGCAACCTGTCCATCGTGGCAAGGGGCTATTAATGACTGGTCGAGAGAGGTCATGTGACCTTCTCACCTCATTACAACCTATACACCGCGTTGTGAGCAAACTACCGTGTCTTGAATATTTGGGGCCGGGTTTTAAAAATTCCTATGCAAAATCTACTGCCCCATTCGAGCTGAAAAAACGTTCACAAAGTAGCAAAATGTGTTCTACGTTGTCTGATAAGTGATTCAACATCGGTGCTTGCCTAGATTTTCCGGAATGACGGAAAACTGCTCTCGGCGACGTGCATAATTTTCGCAAAAGCGAATCGAGAAGATGCGTTGACATGGTGCGCCATCTGTAGAGCGGTAACCGCCATCTCCGGCAAGGCTATGGCGGTTGCCTCGCTGCTCGACAGATGTCGCACTATGTCAACGCAGCTTCTCGACTCGCTTTTGCGAAAATTGTGCACGCCGCCCGGAGCAGTTTTCCGTCGATTCCGGAAAATCTAGGCAAGTACTATGGTGGCTGTAGGCTACAGCCGCCAGACAAGCACCGATGTTGAATCACTTATCAGATAACGTAGACCACATTTTGCTACTTTGTGAACGTTGTTTCAGCTCGAATGGGGTAGTAGATTTTACACAGACATTTTTTTAAACCCGGCCCCCAAATATTTAAGACCCTTTTCTAGACAGCAGCCTAGACAGTGTCGAAATCAAAATTCAGAAAAATATGTGTGTGATACACGCAAATGTCGGCACCTTTGCAGCGCAGCGGATACCTGCTACAGAAGTCAGCAGCCCGAATGTGGTAGTTGATGGGCCTAAAACTGCGAAGCAACTGACGCAAACACACACAGAAGTTGCAAGAGAAGCTGCGAGAAATGGGGCATTTAATGTTATCGTGTTCCACTCTTTAGCTTACATAAGCATCCCATTACTTTTTTCGTTGTGTCAGTATTTCATACCGTTTACACCCCAGAAGAGAATAGTCTAGCCTGGATATATCGAATTTTTGCTTATATTGGACAGTTAGAACACGCCTGGAAAATCGCATGCTGAAGCAGAGCGCTGTTTTTTTGGTTTTGTCGAAGTCAGGCTCAGCGGAACAATCTCTGCATCGAAAGGCGCTCCGTGACCCTGCAAGTGTTGCTTCTCATACGGTACTCTTCGATCACTTTTCATGCGCCAAGACCGTTCGGCTGCGCGGCCGTGTGTACATGCTGGCAGGGCTAAAGCTGGGAAACCACGTGATAACATGAACGCGGGGTACGCTTGAGGCTGGCCTTCATCTCCTGTACTCATTTTCCGTGCCACGTCGCTTTCATGCGGTGCAACCAGCCAAACTAACGCCTACTGGTGGATTGGCGTGCTACCCCGCCGAAGCCGTTTCGGAAATTGTATCTTAATTTTATTGAGATTACGCAGTTTATAGCGTACTGGAAACCGGAACAGAGATCTTATGATGGGCAGTTGCTAGTTCTACAGGAACGTTGCCTGCAGCATGGATGCAAAACCGGTTAGACCTAGCAACGTGTAGCGAGTGGTGCGCTGCCAGCACACCGGCGGGCAGCACGTCCCTGCAGAAAGCAGGTCACTATTGTGGGTGCAAAGTATTCTTGCTAATAGTTTATAGATAAGCTTATACTGCCTTTATTCGTAGGTGAAGGTATTGTGCCAAGGCCTGATTGAGCAGGCAAGGACAGGTCCAAACCCAAGACAGGTGGGTCTCTAGTATCAAGGCGCATGTTGTTGTTGTTGATGTTGTCCTCAAAATAATGGCGCGTGCCCACTGCGGGGGAGCGACATCCTGGCGATTTATGAAAACAGCAGGACGCAGGGGTCGTGGTGCGGCTTCATACGAGACACGTGGACAGCCTCGATCCCACGTCGCTGATGATCGGACAAAGGTGTTACGGGCTCGACGATGTAATTAACGGGAGAAGTGAGCTGAAGGACGCGGTACGGACCTTGGTACTTCGGAAGCAACTAGGTAGAAAGACCGGGTGAGGCAGAAGGCACACGGAGCCAAACAAGAGACTGCGAAAGAAAACTGCTTGTGCCGTCCCTTTGCAAAAACAGAATGTGCTAAAACTGCATTCAGAACATATTGTATTGATTTCATAGTAGTTTTGTTTGTTTTTTTGTCCCTATGTTTAAATTGAAATGCGAATGCTTTCCAAGAATGCTAGAGTAATATTTTGAACTTCCTTACAAATTCGTCAAAAATACAACTTTTTCCCTCTTAGTATAGTTATTATACATTAAAAATGTACTAAAATATACATTAAGCCCATTAAATTACGCTAAAAACACACTAAAATATGCATTTAATACATTAAAAATATATTCACTTCGGCCTATAAAGGGTTGATTATAGTCGGTTTTCCCGGATGACACTGATTCATGTTGCCAGCAGCAGAACTGACCCGGTTATAAGCGATAAGCATAAGGAGCCCATCCCTGAAAACACGCGGAGTTGTCATCAATCAAGAGGCCTATGACATTGCAAGTCACGTGACGGAACTTGAACAGCAAAGATGTCGCCACGAAGCAAAAAGCCATATAATGTGACGTCAGCAAGCAGGAAATGCTCCGACAAGCGTGAAACTTGGCTTGCCGTATATATACCCCCGAGAGACGACACATTATCTTTCCCGGAGAGGCGTTATTTGCTCAAAGACACTGGGCCCCCAAATTGTCGCACAAGCTCTGGACTTCTTGCGTTCGCTACTGGTAGCGGTCTAGAACCAGTCTGATAAGGATGACTTGCGTCAGACATCGGTCAGGATTCGAACTTTCAACCAACATATGCAAGGGCGTCTATAGGAGCACGTCGGCCTTGCCTGTCGTGGTCCTTTCGCAGGCATGTTCGGGCCCGGGGGTGCCCAAGGCGCCATTGCCGGTGTAATGCTAGTGCGTTCTCCACACGTAATGTGAAAAAGTGGTGATTGCCTTCCTGTTAAAAGTTACCATAGGCTAAACGTCGGCCGAAAAGGCAGCTTTTTCCCTTTTCCCCGAAACGTCATTTCGTGCACTAGCTTGTTTCACGGCAGTTCGAAGAGTGCTGCCAATATGTTAACGCGGATCGACTGCCCCTTTGTTAAAATTGGAGTATACTTTGGACAAATTAATTTCGTATTTACGAAAGCACACTTTCATACATAGCCAACACGCAAATGCGATTTCAATAAAGGCGATTTCGAGCACTAGACTGTTATGGGAGCTTGGAGTGTGCTGGAAATATGTTTGCGCGGACTGCCCATATGTTAAAACTGAAGAATACTTTAAATGAATTAATTTTTTATTTACGTAAGTACACTTTAAAAACACTGCCAGCGTGCAAATACCATTTTCCAAAACTTGATTTCGAGCACTACATTGTTCTGAGGGGAGCTAGAAGTGTGCTGCAAATATATCTAAAACGGCTGCTCGTTTGTTAGAATTGAAGTCTAGTTCGGACGGATTAACTTTATATTTACGAAAGTGCGCTTTTAATACATAGAGAAGATGCTAAAACCGCACACATATTATTATGTATTCGAAACGTACTCGAAAGATCCTTTAAGATTTTTGGCAAATTTTCAGAGTATACTTGGAATACCAAGCACGAAATTTCAGGAACCTATTTCCGGCATACTTTTAGGACATTCATGAATACAGAATACGATTGAAATACAATATAAATATCCCGCCATATATTCCAAACGTATTAGTTTTCGCTTAGGGATGGGGCTTGTCGAAGCGGCATTTCTGGTGCCCTTGGTCGTTGGACGTGAGCGACTGGGCGAGCTGCGGGCACTCTTCAGCATATTTGGAGGCTTCAGATATGGTTGTAGACTACGATAAATCAGACGGTAAGGAAGAACGTTGTCAAGTAGTCAGGATTGTTCGCGGCCGTACAGAAGGAAAACATTCAAGGGCACTTTGGCTCTCTAAAGCGCTGCAACGTGAAAGCCTTTCTTGGCGCACTACTTTTATTTTTTATTTCTTATATTTTATTTTCTATTTTTGTTTCTTTTTTACTTTTATTCTTTTTAGTTCTTTTATTTTATTTATGAAACCTATATATTCACTAGATGCGCCTTTATTCATTTTCAAACCCTAAGCATCAAATCAAATCAAAATTTTATTCGTCTGTATGCGTACACATTCATAAATTCTGATCTGCCTAAGCACATTTTGCTTGTTGGCTGATCAGACAGCAGGTAGAGAAATACCTCCATATGCATACGTTTCTTCTCTAAGCACTCATTCTAACAGAGAAAAATAAAAAACAAAAACAAACAAGAAACAAACAAAAAAAATTGAACACAAAATTGCACATACGAAAGAACTCAAGCTATACAGAGGGAAATACATTTGCACACCAATTTCTCATGTCAGTCATCATCCTACGTTTGTTACTTGCAATACATAGATCGTCGGGAATTTCATTAAATACAGCCGGTACATAATAACTGCGCATATTTTTACCATAGTTTGTGTAAACCCGTGATTTAAAAAAATTTCAAGCTGATATCTTTTTTTACGGGAGTCTTATATTCATTTGAATAATAATACCGTGTTAACTCAACAAAGTGAAATAGTGCACGAATTTGAAGGATGCTTAACTGATCGTATTTCTCTTTCATGTCAACCGAGTGTAGTTTTGTGCCGTACGATATAGTGTTCACTATTATTTTTAGGATAACATTTAATGCTTCTTTCTTGTATTCAGAGCAGTTACCGTATAGAGTAATGCCGTACTTTAAAACAGGTTCTACTAATGCTGTATAGATCAGTCGCCTAAGATGGAGCGGAGTGGTAGCGTCTGCGCTTCAAATGCCATGGTTCGATTCCTAGCCTCGACGCACTTTTTTTTTAAGTAGTGACGCCGAAACGCGGACACATCTGCCGACACGGCTGCCGACACGACTGCTAACGACAGTATAAGGCATTAAAGGCTTTCGCCTTAAAATGGCGAGAAACCAGTAATGCTCTGCGTAACGGTATTGTAGGCGTAGGTGACGAATGACAGCACTACGATCCACTGAATGATCTGCAGCCGTGTACAATGACAACTTGTCACCTAATGCGCGAATAAAACGACCATTGAGGCCGTTCGTCTGCGGCTGGTAGGCCGTAGTGGTGTGGTGATTAACGCTGCACTACTGCAGAAGGCATGACACGACATCATAGAGAAACACTAGCCCACGGTCGCTCAGCGTTTACGCGGGGCGCCGTGGCGCAATATGAAGTGGTGCAAGGCAAAGGCTGCAACATCCTGCGCCGTATCAGCAGAGAGGGCGGCAGTTTCGGCGTACCGGGTCAAGTGGTCTACAGAAGCGATGACCAAGCGGCTTCTGGCAGCAGTGTAGGGAAGCGGTCTGTGCAGGCAAATGCCAACTCTCTCGAAAGGTCTGTATGGGTGAGGCAAAGGCTGCATTGGGCAGGTGGAATGGTGGTCACCGGGATTGCGTCGTTGACAATCGGGGCAGGAGCGGACGAATTTGCGAACGTAGCTCCACATACTACGCCAGCAATATCAGAGGCAAAGTCAGGTATAGCTCTTGAAGGTACAGGTCTGAGCGGCCCGGGGGTCTCTGTGAAATGCAGTGCAGATTTCCGAACGTAAATGTCCGGGATCACAAGGAGCCGTTTGCGGCCATCAGAGAGGTAATTTCGGCGTACAACAGCTCATCAGGAATTTTGAAGTGGGCAGCCTGACGGTGGACTCCTGGCGCGACCGAAACGGCTGAAAAGTTCGAAAGATAGCTGCAAGAGAAGTGATCCAGGAATCCTTGCACTGCTCGTTGGCCATATCGTGCAATGACAAGATGGCTCAGTCAACAGGAGAGGTGGAAGCACATTCACTGGCCAGAGGTTAACCAGACAATGCGTCGGCGTCGTGATGCTTCCTGCCAGAGCGATAGATGACACGAATATCATACTCTTGAAGCCGTAAGGCCCAGTGGGTGAGGCGACCATTTGGGTCCTTGAGGGAGGAAAACCAGCAGAGGAAATGGTGGTTCGTAATAACCCCGAAAGGTCGGCCGTATACGTAAGGCTGAATTTTCCCGATCGTCTTAACGATGGCCAAGCACTCTTTTGCAGTAACTGAGTAGTTCAACTCAATCTTCGTCAGTGTGCGGCTCGCGTAGGCAACAACGTACCTGATAAACGCGGGTTTGTGTTGCGCAAGAGTTTCACCGATACCAGCGCCACTGGAATCTGTGTGGATTTCAGTGGGAACATCGGGGTCAAAGTGGCGTAATATGAGCTGGGAGATGAGCAGACAGCGCAACGTGCTGAACGCATCGTCACAGGCAGGACTCTAGCTAGGAAGGCCGCTGCTCCCGCGAAAAAGGGCTGTCAGAGGTGTAAGTATAGAAGCGATATTGCGGATAAAGCGCCGGAAGTAGGAGCAGAGACCGATGAAACTGCGAAGTTCTCTTATCGTGGAGGGTTTCGGGAACTCAGTGCCAGCACGAAGCTTTGCTGGGTCAAGAAGCACACTGTCCTTAGATACGACGTGGCCCAAAATAATCAACTGCCGGGCGGCGAAGCGACATTTCTTTAAATTGATTTGGAGCACAGCTGCGGTGACACAGCTCAAAACTATCCTCAAATGAACAAGGTACGCCTAAAACTTCGACGAGGAAACACTTATATCAAAGTAACACAACATGTTTTTCATTTGAGGCCGCGCAATATGTGTTCATCATGCGCTCTCAAGTGGCAGAGGCATCACATAGTCCGAAGGGCATCACGTTGAATTCGTACAGCCCACCAGACGTCACAAAAGCTGCCTTAGTGTGGTCATCGCCGGCCATCGGGACTTGCCATTGTCCAGAGTGTAGTTCTATAGATGAGAAGAATTTAGCTCCCTGTAAACAGTCAAAGCTGCCGTCAGTGCGGGGCAGAGGATAGACATCTTTGCTGTTGATTTTGTTTAGGCGCCGGTAGTCAACGCAAAAACGGATAGAGCCTTCTTTCTTGGTGACGAGGACGACGAAGGAGGCCTAAGGACTCTACGATGGTTGTATGAAGCCACGCTGCAGCATGTCATTCACCTGTTCGTCGATGACCTGACGTTCGGTCGCTGAGACACGATAGGGCCGTTGGCGCAGCGGCGATTGGGTGCCGTTGTCGATCCGAATAGTCGAAGTGCGGCCCTAACGGTGGTGCGAAAAGTCAAATGAGGAACGGAACTTATCTAGCAGAGCCAAGAGGTGGGTCTTCCCCGCCTGCGCAAGACTGGCGGCGATTGAGCGGAAGAAGACATCCGCGGAAGCAAGATCAGCAAAGGGAGCACAAGGAGTAAGGGAAGCCATGGGAGGGCAGTTGTCATTCTCGTAAATGTTGCAGCCGACGACGGAGGTGAAAGGCTGGGTGCATCCCAGGTCTTTGTCGCGGAGAAAATAAAAGGAGCAAAGGAGTGGAGTCGTGGCGGGCAAGGCGCTGAAGCCAGCTGCGACAGTAAGCACAGCGAACGGCAGAGGTAGATGGTGGCGACAAGCGAAGGCATCGGATGGGAATAAGATGACAGAGCCGTCGGAAGCAGAAGCACAGTTAACAGAGACGACCACAGCAGACACGGCGGGATTGTGACGTCGTCAGCCACAGCCAGTTTTTCGTACATTGTTGTGGTAGCGCCCACCGGGTCGTCGCCTTAGGGAAGAAGTTCGACTGCGGCCTGATGTTGGGAGAGAAAGTCCCAGCCTGCGATCACGTCGTGAGAGGGCGACGAAAGACGATGAATTCAATGATGTACACAACGTCCCTAATAGTGACCCGGGGCAGTAGATGGAAAGGACTTGGAGCAGTGGCTGCCCGGTTTAATATATTCTGATGCTATTCCACTATATATAGCGAGGAAGATTTACAGACTCTCGTTAATTATTGTGGAGACGTAGGAGACGTTCTAGGCATCATATTTAGAGAAAGGAAATAATGACTCATGACTTTCAACAATTCCACTGACCAGGTGCTTACCGTACAAGACCATGAGATAACTATACTATCAGAATACAATTATCTTGGGATGATATACATGGACAGATATACATGGAAAAGCACGAACAGAGAGACAGGGAAAAAAGGCAGATGACGCGATGGTGAAGGAGAGGGCATTTTATGGTACAAGTATAAAGTACTCAGCGATATTTGGAAATGAATAAGGGGATCCACGGCTTGCTATTGAGAATGCGGTTTTCTACCTAAGGGCAGAAGTGAAGTAGTGACTAGAAAAAAAAAACAGGGACACTTAAGAAACCGCAGTGGAGTATTGCGAAAACATATATACCTCGGATTTGATTAACTTAATTCACACTTAATTCGCTATTGATTTACTGTAATTCACTTTTAATTCATGGTGAAACAACAGCGCAAACTTAGACAACACAGAACAAGAGGGGAGACACTACAAGCGTGTGTAGTGTCTCCCCTCTTGTTCTGTGTTCTCCGACTAAGTTTGCGCAGTTGTTCCACCATAAATTCACACCAACTAGCCCAGATGTCTGCACTTCTCACTTTTAATTCATTGCACTGTAGCATTAAGTCACGTTATAGCCATATTATTCCCCCTTAATTTATAATTAATTCAACTTAATTCACTCTAGTGCACATGAATTCATCTTCATTTACAACTGGGTTTCTATCATTTGTTAATTATTCATTAGATTTCGATCAACTCTAAAGGCCCTATCGTACCACTTACCTTAATCTATAATTACGTCACATTTAATTTAGAATTCATTCTTTTTAATCGCACCTAATTCACCCAATTCACAATTTTGACCCAATTAATCCACACTTTATCCATCTAATTCATATTTAGTCCAGTTAATTCGAAATTGATTCATTTATTCATACCGAATTCACAATTATTCATAACTGATTTGCTCTAATTCACTTTTCATTGATCGCAATTTATCATTAAGTCACATTATAGCCACATTAATCCACCTTAATCCACTAATTCACCTTAATTCACTCTAACGAACCTTAGTTCATCTTAATTTACTACTGTCATTTCTATAATTTGTTAATTATTGATTACATTTCAGTCAGATCCAAAGCCCCCATCGTATCATCTCGGAATTCATTTCAGACATTCAAATTTCGCGCCGCGCGTTGGATCCGCCCACCTTTTGGTCACGAGGGCCAATCACGTGGTACATCACATGGCGCGCCACGGGATACCGCACTTCCGGCGATTCATATTTCGCGCCACTCTGCGACCACGTCCACGTTTGCTCACTTTTTTGGCTCTAATTAATTAACTAATGATTCGATCAGCATCAAACTTTTTGCGCCGCATCCTCACATCATTCGTTTTCGACTGTAGTCACGTTTTAAACGACATCTCTTTATAGTTTCCCACAGTCGCTGCAGACACCGTTCCGATTACAGAAAGCCGCCAGGATAGCCTAGTAATGCTTTCGCATTAATAAATCAGAGAGCTGTTGGAAGATTACGACTTGCTGCCCCGGGCAAAGCAATAAATGAGGCAGTACAGGGAGACATTGGCTGTACATCGTTCGAAGCACAGGAACCTCAGAGTATAAAAACTGGAGAGGACACTTCAGCTCCTCTTTAGGGGTATGGCGTACGCAGCAGAGTTAATGGGTTTGTGCCCACATATGCAGACTGGTCATTCTCTATTTACATTCATAGATCCCTGGGAGTCGTTATACCTTTCCTGACGCAGTGGTGCAGCGGTTAGGCTACACGCTACTGACCTGCGTTGGCAACTGCTGCCACTGGTGGGGCTTGCGATAACCAAGTTGCTCTTCCCGAGCAACCTCTCGCATCCAATATTTATTTAACTGCCACCTGCCATGGCGGGTAGTTTGCTGACAATCCAGTGGCCAGGTTGTGTTACGTCTCGAGACCACGTGAACAAGGTGCCCGCCGGTCCCCTAGGAATGCTCTGGGAATTTCTCGTGTATTTTTTGCTCACGGCCAATGACATTGACGATGACGCCGTCATTTCTACAAGACTGGTTTCTTTGCGCTACCGCGTTAATAATATACATATAACGCCTCAGCAAATTCGACGACAATAAGTGAGCAGCTAAGGATTTTAAATACTTATACAGGAAGAGCATTGACTCTTCGTGCCAGAAAAAACTAAGGAACTAAATATAAATTATGCAAGAAACAACGACGGAGAAATGAAGAGCCTTATACAGCAGGTAAAAATCGCGTAAAGTAAGAACTGTATTAATTCATTGAAAAAAAAGCACACTTAAGGGCTATATCTCGTTATAAATCCGGATGCCTATGCATGCATTTTCTCGCTCCCTCAGGACCTAGGGTTTTAAGATAACAAAGGTGATGTAAATGAATCAGTGGTCTTCGGCATCATCATCACCAGTAGGATAACTGCGTCCACTGCAGGACAACGGCCCCTACGATACCTCTCCATTTAACCATGTCCCATGCCAGCTGCGGCCATCCTATCACCGAAAACTTCTTAATCACATCCGCCCACCTAACTTTCTGCTGCCCCCCTGCTATGCTTGCCTTCTCTTGATATTGAGTCTGTTACCCTTAATTACCATCGGTTATCTTTCCTTCGCATTACACGCCCTGCATAAGATTTCTGGAGAATTTCCACTAGGATGTCATTAACCAGCGTGTGTACTCTGACCCACGCTGCCCTCTTCCTGTCCCTTAACTCTACACCTACATCAGTTTGCAAAATACGCTTTGTAGATTAGTGTCTGAAAAGCAGGGCGGTGACATAAGGTTACAATTTTGTGCATTTAAAATTGCATTTAAGGAAAAATTACAAATGTATAGATAATAGCGCTAAGCGTCACGTGTTTCTTAAACGGCAACTGCAGCACTTTTTTGAGAATTTCGCGATATTCAAGGATTTAAATCTATATAGGCTCTAGGTAAAGCATGCCAAGTGTTCTTCCACTAGCATTTAAAATAGTGACGTAATAGACGATTGAATTTTGCGCTCCTCCTGAATGCACCAAAGGAGTGCAGAGAAACTCAGCGTGACGTCACGGAAGGTACGATTTCAAATTACCGCTGTCGTCAGTCACACCCTGCCCTGACTTGTTAGACGCTGCCAAACAACTCTCGGCATGGTTTGCCTTCGGTGGAGCTAGTTTTTTTCCTTCAAAGCAGACGTTTGTGCGTTGCAAATGTGCCGATACCTTCGATGACGTCATCATGCGCCCCCACTTGGCGTTGTGCGCTGCGGAGAACCTTGAAGGGCGTTCAGATTTTAATCGGCGATTACTTCACTATTTCAAATGCTAGCCCAAAAAGACTTCGCATGCTTTACATGTAAGTTTCACACATTCGACCCTCTTAAGCTCGTTGATTTCTAAAACCTATGCAATTTCCCTTTAAAGCATATAGAGGGAAAAAAACTGGCCATGGTGGCAACTGCCATCATCCCGTTTCAAAGGGGAAAGGCCTAACTTCTATTCATCCATCCTATCATATTACACCATTGCGAGAACGGAATCATGTCTAGCTTGAACATCCTCAAGCATTGCACTAGTTAAACGCTTCGACGCACTGTGTACGCAGTGGTAAACAGACGTTAGTAAGCTTGTCTCGGGTGCACCAGCGGTCGTCTGCTCAACAAACGACGCGAAATTTTAGAGCGAACACTACATTTCATCAAAGATACTTGCGCTCGAACGAAGCTGTATAGACAAAGCAAGAAAGGTCCGAGAGGACTGTTCTTAACACAACAGTGGCGCAATAATTTCACTTGATTTATTCTGCTACACAGTTGTTCATTCTTTGTGTCAGCAGTTTTTCTGTCTAAAGTGCCTTGCTTTCTAGGGCTTATTCTGCGCCAGTCGCCTTAAGTAGGATCGCAGCAATGGTGCATTGAATAAAAGAGTATAGAAGGACTTCGACAGCATTCTCCATGCACCCCGCTCCCAAACGCAAAAAAAAAACTATTCGAACGACAATTTCGAGGTAGAGCTACGAATCAGTTGCTTCAATTGTTGCATAGATATATCCCCTTCGATTGTGGTAGCGATTGGTGATGGTTAGCCACGCCTTTGATCTGCTGTTGTTTCGGGCGGTCTCATAGAAGCTCAACTATTTTACCATCGGTTTTCTTCTTCGTTTACAACATCTTCCTCTTGTTCATCCTCTTCCAATCTCCCACCCCATCATCGATGAGCTACCCTGTAACGTTCGCTGCCATGTATTGCAGTGCAGGCTGCAGATAGTCATGTATAAAGTACACGCATTTGATGGCGTCGGTAATGTATTGTCATTCAGGTGAGTTCGAACTGTATCATTTTCCAGGTGGGCTACCTCACAGACACAATTCGATGCCCACGTAAAATCTCATATGCAAACCAAGCATTCGAATGCATTTGTGAGAAAAAACGCGAAGAGCTTCGTATCGTTTGAACTAAGAAATGCATAATCTCATGCCCATCCCCCCCCCCTCCCCTACCCCATCTTCAAAAATAGCTCTTTTTCTGAGCGTTTCCAGCGCATGCGCCTCTGGCTTGCGCCTAAGCAAAAGTGAAAGAGGAAGACAACCTGACGCGCGCGCACCGCTTCCGTTCGGTCGCTGTCGGTTTCCTGCCCAACACAGCTAAGAGACCGTGAATTGAAAGGATTAGGAGCAAGGTCTAACACGTTGTCCAGGTGCTGGCGGTCAAGTCACCTCGTTCATCAGGGAGCAGCGCTGAAAAAGAGGTGAGTAGTGCACAGCGTGTCCGCCCTGACAAAGGCGATCATGTAGCGATCAGTCTTTTTGTGGCGCGTATTCTATGTGTTCTAATGGAACTGTACACGTTTACTGATCGCTCTCTAGCTGCAATGCTTTCGGATGCCTATGCAAATCTGCATATAATTAGTGTTCCCTTTTTATGTTCTAAACAAAACAGAAAACTATCCCTGTCTATCTATCCTTGTCGCATCAAAGCTTAGGTGAGGCATACACGAGGCTGACGCAAGTGAGTAAAGCAGCAGATCCATCCTAAAACGCATTTGCAGAAATAGCAAACATAACTAGGATGTGTGCCTCCGACCCCAGCGGGTCCACTTCGCTTTTGCAGCCGTCCACACCGTTCCTGTATTTAGAAAGTTTAGAGGATTGAAAGTGCATTGATAGAGTTGAGCCTGAATTAAGGCCATAACGGTGAAATGAGTCCTGGGCCACCCATTACTTCCTGCCTTATATCCTCAATGACTTCACTGGCATGTAAATTTACCTCAGGCTATCAATTAGTTCAGTCCGCTGCGATGGCTCAGTGGTTATGGTGCTCGGCTGCTGACTCGAAAGAAGCGGGTGGGATCCCGGCCGCGGCTGTGGAATTTCGATGGAGGCGAAATTCTTGAGGTCCGTATACTGTGCGATGTCATTGCACGTTAAAGAACTCTCGGTGGTCGAAATTTCCGTAGCCTCGTCACTGCCGCGTCTCTCATAGGCTGAGTCGCTTTGGGACGTTAAACCCCATAAACCAAGCCAAATTATGAATTAGCTCTAAAATTCGCTTGGGTGAATTACCTTTTGTTCAATCAAGGAGCACGAAAAACAGGCTGCCTTGTTTTGTACCATTTCGGAAAGGATTCCGTTATCAAAGAAATGTCCTTGCAGGCACTCCCCTTCGGCGGCCTTAGACTTCAACTGCTGACTGCGTGACCGTCCTGCCTGCATCCAGCTCTTCTTGCCTACCTGTGCGCCGCGTTCCCAAGAAAACTAGGTCATTCCACACTTACGTAAGTCAGCTTAGAATCATATCCTTCAACAAGCACATCAGACACCATCGTGACAAAGTGACGGGAATGGCCATTCAGCAATGACCATTTCGAAAAGCAATGAGCTCCCATCCCAACACCCTAACGTCATGGCTGTCTGGCTTAGTTTTCTTACTCCTCTCCCGCACCCTGGAAATGTATTTCTATGCACTTATCTGTGCCAGAGAAAATTACTCATACAAAGTAGTCCTATTATAGAGCTTGATTTGTGTGCTTGGTCTTTTTTTTTGTTCATTAACTGTCCTAAATATCTAGTATCCAACACTGTTTAGTTGAAAAGAAACAGTGATTCCAGGAAAGGTTGTAACACGTGCCTCTGCGAAGTGTTAAACTCTATCAAAACTGCTGCTTGTAAGCAACGAACGGCGATCTGGGATCTGGCGATTTGAATAAATCTAGCTCCAGTAAACCTTTTTGCTCAGTGTAGCAAGACGTAAAACAAATAACTATTTTAAAAGTTATAAGGGTACAATTTTGCGCGCCCTTATAGTCACGGAGACGCGTGCAATAGGCACAGCAGAGAATCAGGGAAGAATAAGGACAGAGCATACTCGCATACTCGAGTGTCGCATACTCGAGCTTCGATTGTATTAATCTTTTATTAAGCAATCGTTTGAAGCAAGAAAGAACACATAAAAACAAACTAACTTTGCTACGGCGCAGTTAAATTGCCTCAGACGAGGCTCGGAGGCGGCTGCTTCGCGCTGACGCTTCCTACGCTCTCGCTCCAGCGCGGCGCTCATCGCGTGAACCTCGTCCGAAACAGCAGTTCAAGAAGTTGCAGGGTTTCCATCTACGCGCTGTCGCCGGCGCCGCTATCGCTCTCGCGAGGTCTTCGCCGTTCTTGGTTTCTAAGTCTCGCTACGCCACTGATCGGCTTCTCGCTCGCTAGCCACCACAACTGGGTCTTGTCGACGGCGAGCCTCGCCGACGACGACCTTCCTCCGCATCACCCATAGCAGTTCGGTACGGCAGCTGCCGTACCATTCACGTTCCATTAACGGAGTGGCAGGAATGGCGTGCTGCCCTCATCTCTCCTTGGGTTACATTTGTAAGCTCCTTTACCACATCCAGAACCTCAACGCCTATCCCAAAGTATAGTTCTGTTCTTGCTTGATTTCTTGATTAACATTTAGACCTTTTTTGTTTAAAGCATCATTACAACCAATGTTATCTGCGTGTTTACAGCTTGAAATATTTGCTGCAGTTCTTACACTGAGTTATTTTCGGTGCAATATCATGCAAAGCTCCAGATTACCATACTCCGAGAAAACGTTTCTGGGCAATGCAGCTAAAGCTAGAGCCGGAGCGCGCCGTTTTTTCCACCGCAGCGGAACATTGTCCCAGGGTGCGGTGAAATGTTTATTCCAAAAACCCATTAATACTCACTGTTGACGTCCGGTTACATCGTACGGTTACAAGAAGCTGCCGTAGATGGCACAACTTATACCAGCTACTGAGCGGAGCTAGCAACGGGCCAGGCGGCCTTCCTCAGGCCGAAATACTGTCAGAGGGAAAGAGTTACAGACGCTCCACCCCGTAACTCTCCTTTCATTTTCAGAAAGGTTGTTAACAATTACAGCCTGTTGCGGATCAGTTTTTACTGCTTACTCTTCTCAGTCTAACCATCTGAATGCCTAGACGCGTAGTGAATACCAGCGGAATGATTCTCCCGCCCTGCAGGACACTTGCAAATTGATATTTTAACTATTTTCATCCGGACGATAATGACCGCTGTTCAGTCGTCACAGATATTTTCTCAGACTCCTACGTGTCTTCCTCGCCCTGGTTATACAATGTTTGCACACCGGTTGTTGTTTCCACGAAATTAAATACGTGTAGTCGAGAGCTGCATGAAAACTCATTTGGTCGAAGACATTTCATATGTGAAGATGCAGGTGCAGACGGCGACCGTCTTCTTTCTTTTTGTCCGCACTAGCTTTTTAACGTTTTGAAATGAAGAGCCTTTTCGAATCTTCAGACTATTGGCGATTATCATGAAACTGAGACCGGCTGCGCCATGTGCTAGTATAAGAAGGATAGGCGCGCGCGCAACCACCCGCGTTGCGTAAGTGGTTCGCCAAGAATTTCAATATTGTTTTCAAGTTTTTGCTCTAAAAATATATTTTAGGGGTACTGCTACGCGAATATTTCTCTATGACAAGATATATGAGCCACTAAAAGTCAGTGCGTGAGTTCGAGCCGCCAGCAACACATAATGAAAATGGGAATAGGAATTTTCCACGCTGGAGTGGGACACTTGCAGGATTGCGAAAGTCCAGCTGACATCTGGCACCGAGCCCATAAAAGATTACTCCCTCAAACTAGAAGCGTCCATGCAAAAACGAGGTTCTCACGTGCTACACTTACGTAAGCACATATGACTGCAGTATAATGGTTGCATTAAAGCGCGAATAGATTTGTTCATAACTGGCTCTAATGGTAGGCGTCATTACAGCAATCTTGTCTGTCTCGTGATACGGTGCTTCGTTATCCACGGAGGCCGAGGGCTGCTGTAATGATTTTATTCAGGTTCCATTTCACTTACTTTTTCCTCATGTCGTTTTTGCTTCATCTCCGCTAGCTGTCAATACGATCCATCAGTCACACGAATAGATGGTAAGAATTGAATAGGATCGGACGAATGGAAGTGTATTATAACGGACTTCATTCATTACATGCCTTCCATTCACTGCTTGGTTAACTAGAAATGTATATTCATATTTTAAGGAGGACGTGGTTAATAAAACTGATGAACAAAAAAAAGACAAAAAGCGCACCTTTATGCCTTGGAAATCTCAAGCCGCAGTGACTGACAAAGTTTTTTAGCTGTTTTCTTGCGCAAGCAGGGCTACAATCGCTGGGTCCTGTTTGTAATTCTTAATGCAAAAAGTGCGTTTCCAGGTTTGTCATTTCTTCGTTGTACAAGAATCTCCGTCGTTCCTGTCATAGATTTTGTATCTGTGCAAAGCGTGTCGCTCGTCTAGCACTCCACTTTCACACCGGTAGTTACAAACTACAGATAGTGATTTGTTCCTTATCTCTTCATTAGGCACGAGCTGTATGCATGTTTCAGAAGCATACAAATGCTAAAATTGCACTCAGAATGAAACTACGAATTGAAGGACATCACTATAAAGCCATTTTGATCAAGGCTTTTGCAGAAAATTTGACGCACATTTGCACAAATGACTTTGTACATATCCGTACCTCAGTCTTTTGGATGTTTAAGACAACCTCCATTAGAATTGAAAATTGCTTACAGACTCATTATGAGCCAGCTGATTGATTGAAAATGCTCAAAAGATCAATATTTTTCAAATTTTTCTGCCGCTATATTGTGGCTCGTCGACCTGTGCGCCTTGGCATGCAAAAACGCAAAGAAACCCAAGAGGGCCCATTATCGAAAGATAAAAACGTCCTGAATAATATGTTTTATAGTTCGGTTCAGGGGTTTAACACCCCAAAGCGATTCAGGCCGTGAGCGACGCTGTAGTGGAAGGGGCCGAATAATTTCGACCACCTTGGGTTCTTTACCGTGCGCTGGCACCGCACAGTACACAGGCTTCTAGCCCTTCGCCTTCATCGAAATGCGACAGCCGAGGCCAGGATCGAGTCCGCGTCTTCCCGACCACAGTTTATTTTATGGTTCGATTTTATTCAGCTCACAAATATGTATTACGTAGGTGCACCATTTTCTGTATGCAGTAACTAATGCAAATAGAAAATTTTTGTCCCACTGCCACACAAAGAGTTATCTCTCGATTATTCCATTACACAGTATAGTAACTACTATTTGGCTCATACGAAACTGCCACAGGCGACGAAACAGTGGTAGTTCACCGTTAAATTTTAGAAGAAGCGTGTGTCTACCTACGCTGACCCCAGACGCAGTCCTCTGCAGCGCCGCCATATTCAGGCTCGCCCTTCCGGTCGTGAAAATCGCCAGTTCAAAAGAACTTTTTATAAGTTCTGTATTTATATAGAACCTAATTTTTAGTGGATACGTGGGCTCTTATCGAGCATCAGTACCGAAAGCCAGCCTGCTGGCGTGGTAAACTGTCCTCCAAAGTTGCCCCGATTCTATTAGCGATAACCTAATCAAATATGTTGCAAGCAACAGACAAATTATTCTGTTTATAAAATTTTGATTATTTTATAACGCATTTCACATGTAATTAATGATATACGGTTACCACTTCGTAATGCTTATGGTGTTATCAAGTTATCAGGGAATATTATGCTGGGTGGCAGGTTTCTAGAACGATATGTACGTTGTCATTCGGCAGATCTGCACTTACTGACACCTCCTGTAATGTTTTTTTTCCTCTGCTTTCCTTCTACTGCTTTCTCTACTTGCGCTGTCGTGAGATTATAAATTTTTATTTGCTTGGAACCGTTGCTCCTTTCTTTATCATTATGGCTATTTGTGATCTTGTACAAATCGGCTCTAAATTGCGCTCTTCTTCAGATTAACTACCAGCCTCAGCAACCATTGTGCCTGATTACGTACACCTTATTTTCAGCAGCTTATTTTTTTACTGCCCTCAGACTTCCTTAATGCATTAATGTTTCCTCAATCCTCTCCATATCCTAGTGCGGTGGTAAGAGCAGGCACAGCTGGAAGAATGAAGTGCGGCGTTATGCTCGACACTATTCATTCGGACTACCTTCAGGCGCTTTGAATTAAAGGGTCCCTGCAGTACCTATAGTGACTCGTGCAGTTGGCAGCATTCGGAATGTGAATTGTTGGCTCTCTGGACTACGCTCTCTTTATTCGCGCATAACATCTCCACACGCGTGATTGCTAATTCATGTGAATGATTGAGTCCAACTGTAAGTGATTCATACTTCACCAGTAATGCAAAAAATGGTTAAGGCAGCGTGCAGGAGGTGGCAGATGCCCTGTTTAAAATAAAGTCGAACCGTCGATGAAAAGCATCTTGCATGGCACAGTTGTTTCCAGCTAGCTTCTTATATCAGGGAACAACATTGGCGAGAACTTGCACAAAAGCTTCATCGGAGCTATGCAAGTAGTTTTAAAAACATTAGTTCATGAACTTAATTGGCTCTTGATAAGCTCCTCAAGCGTTTGGTAGATCCCGCTTTATGAGCGAGTTCATTTTCTACTCTGAAGTTCTTAAACAATAAGATATAAAGGATATAGCGTCGATTTCTACCCCTTTTGAGTTACCTTACGTCCTTCTGTCATGTAGTGTCCTCAGGCCATTCGTTTCCATAATTTTCTGCTAAAGATTCGCCGCACACCTACAGCGCCTGTTTTGTTCGTTTAGTTCACAAATTGCTCCTCTCAAGATTTCCTGCTCACGGTTTTAGCGCGCTAACAACCGCGATAGCAATCCGCGGAAAAGACCAAGAGCATCAAGTACACCTTCGGCTCAAGGTCGCGGCCCCACTAGAGGATGTGAGACAGTGAAAGTTGGCTTCAGGAAAAGTCCTACAAACCGCAAAGGAGACCGTCAACGAGGCAGCACGGCTGAAAACATAGTGAAATTTTCGATGAAATGGTTGTAAGGTGCCTTTAACTACGGGAACAGTGTTGTTCGGTATAGGCTACAAAAGTAAATGCTCCAGTTCGATGCAAACGAGTGAAAAATCTGAAGGCAGAAGCTGCGACTCCTTAAACTCGCAACAATGTTCCTTGGGACGATGATCTGTTCTCTATGTACACGGTCGCGCCAGTTTCAAACTCTAAGCTTGTACGGAAGAAAAAGAAAAAGACATCTGCGTTCAAAGGTTCAAGCTTCCTCGAAAATATGCCTAGAAACAAATTAACTCAGACTCAAATCATTTTTAAGGCGGAAGCCTTTAATGTCTCATCGTTGTTAGCAGGAGTTGTCGACAGAAATGTCACGCTTTTCAATCGGTCGAAACGGTCGTGACGTCACACAATGCGCGAATTTCAAACGGGCCAATTGTACTTCGCCTAGTAACCATGCAACCAATTAAAGGGATCGCATAGTGATGCTCCAAGTGGGACTGAGTTTAGTTAATTTCTTAATCAGCCAATCAGCCTGATAAACCTTTCTAATCAGGCCAGATAAATAAATAAAACCGAGTAGGAAATTGGTCGGTTCGGGGAATCGAACCCCGGTCTCCGGAGTGCGAGACAAGCATGCTAACCCCTCCACCATGCCAGCTCGATGGTTTGGAATGAACAAAGGCGCGTCTAGTGAATACGGTGTCTTCGTTCACTCTCATATTCCTCCCTTCCCGTTACGGCGAGGTTCAGGTGTCCACCGAGGTATGCGAGACAGATACATTTCCTTTCCTCAAAAACCAGCTTACCGACGAGCAAGGCTTAGAACCGAACGGGAGATGGCGTTCTGTGGACGCTGTCGCGTTTCACTCTTAGAGGCGAATCTTAACATCTTAACAACACATCAGTGACACAAGCAGCAACACCGCGCTTAAGGCTTTCGCCTCACCGCACTTTAGGTCAACAAAGTGCCCCCCCCCCCCCTCCTTAATTTTTCAGTCCATTTATTCGCGGTTGATCACTCTTTTTTTCTTTCTTTTTTAGACTGTCTCCGACGAACGCCTGCTGGTGTGCACCTGCTTCCCGGTCAGCAAACGCCACTTTGGGCACACGACAGTAAGCCGGTTACTTTCCAACCTCCGCTACCTCCTCCGCATCATCAAGCGTCCGGCCTCTCACATAGCGAGGAAATGCCCCAGGGGATTCATGCCAGAGAAGCTGCTCTTTTCCGACCCATACTGCCTGCGCACCATCCTGAGCCAGCACCTGGCCTGCTGCCTTCTCAGAAAAGGCCCCATTGGGGGCCTGCCAGGGAAGTGGCCATTTTCCAACCTGCGGTGCTTGTGGAGCATCCTGAGGAAGCCTCACACCAGCCGCCTCCTAGGGAAATTCCTCAGGGAGTGCATACCAGTCAAGGCTCTCTTTTCCAACCTGCGGCACCTGCGGGGTATCCTGACCCAGCTCCTGGCCTGCTGCCTGATCAGGAAATTCCCCAAAGGGTGCAAACGAGAGCAGCCGCACTTTTACAATCTGCGGCACTTGCACAGTATCCTGAGCCGGCAGCTGGCCTACTGCCTGCTCAGGAAATGGCCTATGGAGTGCTTGCCAGTGAACCTGCTCTACTCCAGCCTTCGTTACTTGCAAAGTATTCTGATCCAGTCCCAAGCGTGCTACCTGCTTGGCAAATTTCTCAGCAGGTGCTTACCAGTGAAGGCGCTTTTTCCCAACCTGCAGTACCTGCGCCGTGTCCTGAGCAAGTTCTTGACTTGATGCCTGCTCAGGAAACGCCCCACTCTCTGCATGCCACAGATCCCACAGTTTTCCATGGTGCGGTACTTGCGGAGTATCCTAAGTTAGCCCCTGACCTTCTGCCTACTCATGAAACGCCCCACAGAGTGCATGCGAGGGAAGCTGCTCTTCCCCACCTTGCGGCACCTGCAAATTATCCTCAGCTATCACCTGGCTTACAGCCCTTTCAAGAAATGGCCCATAGAGTGATTGCCAGTGAACCCCCTCCTCTCCAACCTGCGGCACCTGCGGAGTATCCTGAGCCAGGACTTGACCTACTTCGAGTTCAAAAAATGGCCTATGGAGTGTTTGGAGGGAACCCGCTGTTCACGAACGTGTGGCACCAGCGGAGTATCCTCAGACCGTGCCAAACCTGCTGTCTGCTAGGGAAATGGTCCATCGAGTCCTTGCCAGGAATCCCGCCCTTCTCTAATCTGCGGCATCAGCGGAGTATCCTCAGCCAGCTCCAAGCCTGCTTCCTGCTCGAGAAATGGCCCATAAAGTGCTTGCCAGGGATCCCGCTCTTCTCCAACCTGCGGTACCTGCGGAGTATCTTCAGCCAGCCCCAAGCCTGCTGCCTGCTCTGGAAATGGCCCATGGAGTGCTTGCCAGGGATTCCGCTCTTGTCCAACCTGCGGAGTATCCTCAGCCAGCCCCAAACCTGCTGCCTGCTCCGGAAATGGCTCATGGAGTGCTTTCCAGGGATCACGCTCTTCTCTAACCTGCGGTACCTGCGGAGTATCCTCAGCCAGACCCAAGCCTGCTGCCTGCTCCGGAAATGGCCCATGGAGTGCTTGCCAGGGATCCCGCTCTTGTCCAACCTGCGGTACCTGCGGTGTATCCTCAGCCAGCCCCAAACCTGGTGGAACTGCCCTGTGGAGAGCTTGCCAGGAAACCCGCCCTTCTCCAACCTGCGGTACCTGCGGAGTATCCTCAGCCAGCCCCAAACCTTCTGCCTGCTCCGGAAATGGCTCATGGAGTGCTTTCCAGGGATCACGCTCTTCTCCAACCTGCGGTACCTGCGGAGTATCCTCAGCCAGCCCCAAGCCTGCTGCCTGCTCTGGAAATGGCCCATGGAGTGCTTGCCAGGGATTCCGCCCTTGTCCAACCTGCGGTACCTGCGGAGTATCCTCAGCCAGCCCCAAGCCTGCTGCCTGCTCCAGAAATGGCTCATGGAGTGCTTGCCAGGGATCACGCTCTTCTCCAACCGCGGTACCTGCGGAGTATCCTCAGCCAGCCCCAAGCCTGCTGCCTACTCCGGAAATGGCCCATGGAGTGCTTGCCAGGGATCCCGCTCTTGTCCAACCTGCGGTACCTGCGGAGTATCCTCAACCAGCCCCAAACCTGGTGGAACTGCCCTGTGGAGAGCTTGCCAGGAAACCCGCCCTTCTCCAACCTGCGGCACCTGCGGAGTATCCTCAGCAAGCCCCAAGCCTGCTGGAATTGGCCTGCTGAGTGCTTGCCAGGGATCCTGCTCTTATCCAACCTGCGGCACCTGCGGAGTATCCTCAGCAAGCGCCAAGCCTGCTGGAATTGGCCTGTTCAGTGCTTGCCAGGGAACCCGCTTTTCTCCAACCCGCGGTACCTGCGGAGTATCCTCAGCTAGCCCCAAGCCTGGTGCAAATCGCCAGTGGAGAGCTTGCAAGGGAGTCCGCTTTTTTCCAACCTGCGGCACCTGCGGAGTATCCTCAGTCAACCCAAGCCAGGTGTAAATGGGCTATAGAGTGCTTGTCAGGGAACCCGCTCTTCTCCAACCTGCGGAGTATCCTCAGCCAGCCCCAGGCCTGCTGCCTGCTCAGGAAATGGCCCATGGAGTGCTTGCCAGGGAACTCCGCTCTGCTCCTACTGGCGGTGCCTACTGAGAAGCCTGAGCCAGCTCCATGTCAAATTAATGAAGCGCGCTGACCATATCGTGCAGAATTCTGCTGCCTTCCTGCGTGACAATCCGTCTGGAACTAACTCTTGTGGCTAATTAGCTGCGAATTCAAGGAAGCACTGCTGGCTTAAGCTGTTATCGGCTGGCGGCGCGTGCTGGTTTGTGACTGTAGCCTGCTCAAATACCGTGACACGTAACGCTCGTTAAGAGTGGTGAAGCAGTGGGGCTACGTCGAATTCGCACGAAACTGCGAGTTCCCCACTACAGCCTCACGTTAAGCCAGAGCCGGAGGCCTGTAAAATGCGGTACTATATGATGGGCATATGCCCTACAATGGTCCAGAAAAATAATCATGATTCACCACGTAATACAAACTTAGTTATATGTACGCTCAATTTGTCTACATTTTTATGTATTCTATCCTAATTTACAATCGCATTATCCCTCTGTGTACTGCACTAGTTTCAGCCTTTCCGGCACTTGTCTTTAGAAAAGGCATCCATGCACTCGTGGACTATAGGACCTTTTTTTGTTAATTATTTTTGTGAATGTGAATATCAAGGATAAAATTTTGTTTCTGATTCTGACCATGCTTAGTGTTGTTTCAAGAGTGGGTTGTCATACACTTCTTTTTCTAGGCAGCAAGTTACAGCAATTACCCGCGTAATTAACGCGCTCCCTTAATAAAAGCACCGGCTACTTTGGCTGCGAAAACAAATTATTTTTCCTCGCTTAATAAACGCATCCTTTTCTTATTGCGCGCAGTCTGTTGATAACGACAGTTAATCGCAGCTGTCACGTTTTTCTAGAACGCCAAAACGGCCATGCGCTGCTGTAAGCCAGTCATTAAACTAACAAGGCTAGTACACATCAACCAACGGGACAAACATCAATAAGTGTTTCGGGAGGAATCTCACAATGAATAGGAACTGCCCTCCCCTCGCCACAAATAATCTCTTTTCGTTCTCGCATATAAAAATTCTACGAACTTGCAGCGCATCTAAAGCAGCGCAAGGCGTGCCATGAAAACTTCGTGAACAAATACGGCGCTGCCACTTTGTACTTTCGTCTATGTCAGAAGAATTGGAAAAAAACAGCGCAACAGAAGACGAGACAAGAGAAGGACAAACACCAGCGCTCTGTCTTTTGTCTGTGCCTTTGTGCTGTTTGGCAAACATGCGCAACCCATTTCCTCCATGTATATAATTTAAACCATGCCGTGGTTCGGTTTCACGCTGTACTAAACAGAACTCCCGTTGGGTAGGCTGGTGGATTGAATATTTTGTCCGATACGACTCACTATCTAAATTCTGAGGGCACTTAGGTCTCCTTACGTGGAAGAATGCAAAATAATGTGTTTTGAGGAAAGTAAACGTTTTTGAGGAAAGGAAAAGATGCAGTCGCTATCAGGTCTCGACAACTCGGTGGACACCTCAACCGCACCTTAAAGGTGCACTGAAGAGGAATCTGAACTCGTCTTTTTGCCGCGGGAACTCAATCTACACGTTCGGAGCATTCTTAGAAACGTCAATTTATGGCCCTGTGTGGCCGACTTCCCTAATTAAATCGAATTAACGTCCGGCTCCCGCCTTTTTTTTCGAATTCTCCTCCGTACGGTGGGCGGTGTCGACCAATGCGTGGAGTGCCTTTCAGCCAGCTCCGTGGAGGCTTTGCTTTGGCTTTATTTTGTTTTTTATGTTTCCGTGAATAAATAGTTTCATTCGCAGATAATATGGCCGCAAAATAAGCCCGCAGAAAAAAATATACGCGCGTACTATTTGCTTCTACGGACTACTACGTATTACTCCCGCCGATGGCAGAGCGGCAAGCCGCCACGCGACTGGGTGAAAGGCACAACACGCGTTGGTCGACTCCGCCCACCGTACGGGGGAGAATTAAAAAAAAAGGCGGGAGCCGGACGTTAATTCGATTTAATTAGGGAAATCGGCCACACAAGGCAATAAATCGCAGTTTCTAAGTATGCTTGGAACGTGCAATAGACGATATGCGAAATTGCTTGGCGGTCTGGCAACACCGCGCCCACAACTTCCGGTTTCCATCTTGGCTCGGTCGAGCTTGTCGAGCTGGTGCATCGTTTGCTATGCGTACTTTCTTCTTGCTAGTGGAATTTCAACTGGCAAGCTTCATCTGCTGCGTTGTTTTCACAGCTGATCTTTGACCAAATGTAGGTGCTTTCAATAAGCGCCAGCTTACTCCTACCGCGTCCTCAGCTTCGCTTGAAGTCTGGCGCTGATTATCGCAATAATCGGCACTCGAAAGTGGGTTGGAAAGTGGAACCGTGACCGTGTGCTGTTGTAGTTTTAATGCTCGCATTAAAGCACCAGTTCAAGCATCACGCATTATCATGGCTATTTTATTCCCAGGTGGACGCGAATTCATCTGGTAGGGTAGCGAGCGGTTATTTTGCGGTGAGTGCGCACGTGTGTTGACAAATTCTGTGACAGTGCGAACTTTCGTTCGCGCCGACGCCAGGAGCTTCGTGCATTGCAGTATAATCACACAAGACCCTCGACTAGCTGCGTAATTCGATTCCTTTTCTGTAATGTGCAATGCGCATCCGCGGTTTTTAACGTCATCGTTTCAGAGCCCGGCGTCGGTTGATTTTCGCCACAATTCGTTGAAACCGCGTCCTGCTTAAGACGCAGTCAGTCGACATTAACAAAGAGGAAAGTAGGCATGCACATATAATTCAAAATATTGTAAACAAAGACGCAACTTTTTTTGGGGGGTAAGCACTGAGCCACAGCGGCGGCTTGATTAGAGAAAGATGCTACAGCTGTAGGTGCATGCATGCTAATTTTTTTTTAACTTTTTATTTATTTATTTATTTATTTATTTATTTATTTATTTATTTATTTATTTATTTATTTATTTATTTATTTATTTATTTATTTATTTTTCCCCTTGTTGTTTTCATTTTTCTGTTTATCAAACTTTTATTTATTATTATTATTTTTTATTTTTTCTGCCTCTCTTTCAGTCAATACAAAATTGAACCATTTCAGATGTTGTATTCAAATCTGCACATTATGCCGTCCTCCCATCTTCGATCTCCCAGCTAACAGGACCCCTTTCGTTGCGTCGTCCAATCTGTCAGCCTATACCCTATAAATTCTCCTTTTCCTCTAAAGCTCCTAATCATTCCAATAGTTCACCGCCTGTGTCTTGGCCACTCCCCCGTAGTGGGTATGTGCCATTCTACTCGAGGCCAACCAACCAACAAGCATGCACGGACTCGATACGCTGGTCAAGCTGTGTGTGCAGGGGCGAAATTAGCATGTTCGGTTGCCTCCTAAACTTAATTAGCTTACTCCCAAACTTGGACAAATGGCTTTGTTGCGAAGCAAGCTGTTGGAGCTTGCCACAACGATAATAAAATCTGATGGCCTGAAGCGTTTTCAGAACACTGTTGCACATACTTTCTAGCTTAGAAATGCGTCCCTCCTTCATAATAAAGTAGCTATATTATTCGCTTCTTTTTTTTAGATTTTCGTCGCCGCAGATATCGAAGGTAAAGGAATCCTCAAGAAATAAAGCATTCGCACCTCAGTTTTTTTACGTAGGGTGTATTGCTTCACAAAGACTCCTTAACGCGCATAACATATGCGTATGAT
This sequence comes from Amblyomma mixtum, assembly GCF_055824585.1. NCBI lineage: Eukaryota > Metazoa > Arthropoda > Arachnida > Ixodida > Ixodidae > Amblyomma > Amblyomma mixtum. Next base: position 282,749,393 of record NC_143014.1, on the reverse strand, counting down.
ACAGAGAGTTTGCTCGCCCTTCTAAAACTAATTGAACACGGGAAAAACTTAACTGAACAAGTAGCAAACTAAGCAGTAATCGGCATATGGTTCTTCGAGTGAACTAATTTGGCCACGGCACGAGCGATTGGCCCGCTCAAAAAAATTACCTTCTCTATTACGTTGTTCAAGTATCCGTCTATATATATTCACGCCCGACCGGAGAGTTGATAAATGCACGAAATCGGCTTCTAATTTGGTCAGAGACAACAAAGGCTGTGGTCCTTATCTTATTTTAAACGCAAATCACCTCGAGAGATTTGTCGACAATCAGCGCAGAAAGCGAAAGCTGCGCACTGATCCGCGTGCTGACACATGATACCTCGCATGGCGTTTTGTGTTACTAAAACGTTGGGACGGAGTAAAAAAATAGAAAAGCGAAAAGCTGGAACGCACCTAGTTCTGGCACGCATCGTAGTGTCTTTACACAGTGGAGAGGGTAGCGCAACACTGCATCGGTATTTTACTTTTCAAACGAAGCGCAGCCGTTTTAACCCAACGCTGGGCAGTGGTTTCGTTTTCTGTACCGTACCAACATGGAGGACTTAGTTCTCGGAGCGCCGAGAGATGGCGCTGCGCATTTCGCATATCGTCTATTGAGTTCCCGCGGCAAAAGACGAGTTCAGATTCCTCTTCGCTGCACCTTTAAAGGGACACTGAGGAGAAATTGAAGTTGGCTTGTATCGACAGAATACCAGCTCCTGATTACAAAAACGCCACTCATACTGACAACAAAGTTCTTGTAACGCAGAAAAGAGCAAGAACCAAAATACAGGTATCGCCGTCACAGGCCAAACTCGCAAGTACCAGCGTGATGACGTCATAGGACAAAACAGTGTTGCTAGATGGTTCCAGCAACACCAGGCCAAGAGAAGACACGAATCACTGAGGCGCAGCCAATGCATGCGCAAATCTCCTTGACATCGCCACATGGCGCCACGTACTCGGCAGCTACGCGCGCGACTGCAGCATCGGGACCAATCAGCGCCTGCTCACCGGCGGTAGGCGGGCTCCAGGTATTCCACTAACGGTAACAAGGTACACGGTATGCTAAAGGCGTCTATTTGCGAGAACTTCGTTGACAACTTCGAGAACGGGTTCCATCGTAACGCTGGAAAAACGCCGGTGCAAACGTAAACGAAGCGACGGTAGCGACGGCCGCAATGTGCTCCGCGACCTTCGCTGACAATCTTTATGCTCATTTTTCATCGTGTTAACACTTGCCCCCATGAATATTGTGCCCACCCCTTATGTAATGCCCTTCATTGGGCCTTTAAGGAAAATAAATGAAATGAAATGAAATAGCCGATAGATGCCTTCAACGTGTGGCCGGCGGTAGCTTTCTTTTCGGCTGTTGCTAGGCCGCACTGCCGGCCGCCAGAAATCACGGAGTCTGCGTTACGTTATGTTCACATCATGTTTCACGTCACTTTGTCCTGTGTCGTCATAAGAGAGTCCCAAGTTTGAATGAGAGCGGCGGGAAAAAGTTTTTCAACTTCGAATCCGAATTTCTTAGAAATAAATGCATCTTTTGCTGCCGGCCAAGAAGTCATGAAATGCCGAACTATCGGATTTTGCTTTAAAAAGAATATTAATAGAGCTCTCCTCACTGTCCCTTTAAGGGAAAATGTAGTGTCAGAAATCATGCAGCTGAAGGTCATTAGTCAGAGCCCCAGTCGCAAGCTAGCCTCCAACTTGACTAAAACATGTAAACTGTATGCAAAGGGAAATGCTATGACACCACCCGTATTGCTGTGCCTTGAACGGTTGCTCAAAATTTAGGTTAATGTATTTGGAGATACTGCCGCCACATTGAGGACAACCAATGGTGGCATCGCTGGGATTTCGACTGCACCTGCGATATATGTTGCTCAAACCAGAGTTGTCACTTCGGAAAATGGTGTTTTGCGCCGCGTGTCTTTTTCCATCATGCTTCCTCTTTCCTGTCTGCACGTGGCAGCGATTGTGACTCGTATCGGGTGTGACGACATCACTCTAAATTTTGCAAGTCATCATGTCACGTGACTTTGATGCGACGTCTTTACCTTGACCCGTGACTCATTTTTGCAAGTCATCGTGTAACACTGCTTTTGTATGACGTCATCACCTTGATACGTGACTCATTTTTTTAATGATCTTGTCACGCGTCAGACCAATTACTTCACTTAATCAGTCACGCTAATTAGTGATGAAGTAATCATTTTTAATTTCGTTGTTTTCAACTTCACTAATGACTTATTATTAATTAAACTAATAAATTTCTTAACTGTTTTTACTAATTTGTGGTGTGATGTCATTCTTCATCACGGCATATAACACCATTAATGTATTGCTCATTACCATTAACCGCTTACGAATTCATTCATCTGGAGTGAGGTCATCGTGTGGACACGTTTTGCGGACACGTTTTACGGACAAGTTCTCCGGACAAGACCTGCGGGCACAACTGAGTTATATAACACATTCGCCTTAATAAAACAAACCACTGTTGAACAAGCTTTCCATGCTCGAGAACATAGTCAAAAACTTCTATCTTTACCACGCACGTACAAATGTTGGTCAAATGTTTAGGGGAAACCCCAAGGTGGAGTAGATTTGTAATAAGGGAGTAACTACTCATTGGCTCATTGGGGTTCGAACTAAGGACCACCAGTGAAGCGGTGGTCCTGGGTTCGAACCCCGGACCAGGACGAATTTTTTTTTCAACTGCGAAATTTCTGAGAAAGCTGTATAGCTTTTCTTTGTCGCCGTATGGCTGCGCTCGGGTGGATGCCAATGAGTAGTTACTCCCTTATTGCACGTACATATAGCGCAGCGGCGTGTAATGGTGTTCGACGGCAGTATTTTTCTGACTAATGTCACCTAGTTGTGGCAACGCCGGGTACGGATACAACAGACGAGCAGAGCAGGGTCACTGAAACGAGCTCTTTAGTGGGCCGACCTGCGCCAGAAAAAAAAAACAAATCGGCGGCACCACTAGCAACAAGCTTGTTTGGCGGTCGAAGAGAATCCCTGCCTCTCCCGGCCCCGACAAATTTCAGGATGTTTTGCTGCAGAACCTGCTCTCCTTAAGTGAGTAACTACAATAATGCATTTGTAGAAGTCTGCAGAGAACCTGACACAAACATCCTTCAAGAGCGCTTCGACAAGCTCAAACAAATGGGTCGCTTCTTCGAACAAGGGTATGTAGCGATGTAGTAAATTTGATATCTTATAGGTACGAAGTAACATCAGTTTTGGGTCGAGTGACTACGCTACGCTTACTTGCCGTTGTGTTCCTTTTATGCAAATTAAGTATACGACATCCTACAGAATCTTAGTTACGATTTCGGACTACATATGCATATCATGCGACTGATGCCCTACGGAATCCTAGAAAAGAATGCGACGCGTGTAAACATAAGCTGGAATTTGCTTCACAGGTAATTGTGATATTAACGCGCGTAGCTGGAAGATTTCACATAAAAGAGCAAAAAAATTTCAAGTTCAGATACGAAAATCGTTGCACTGAAATATTCATCGCAATATTCCGGAAGAAACAGCTGGAAAAATAAAACATTATATTTAGACAATTGCAATAGGTGAGACTCATTCTGGGAAATACTAAACAGTACCTCTTGAATGCCACGCATTTATGTTGAACTGTCCATTTTTCGACACCAACCGTTACAGCATGGAACCCAGTCATAGTCCTCTTCGTCAGCAGTGTCTGCAGCCTGCTTCCTGGAAAGGCACGAAGCAAGCTCACCTGCAATCACCGTCGCTGTGGCTAAGTGGTTACGGCGTTCGGCTCCTTGCCCGAAAGACGCGGGTTCGATCCCGGCCGCGGCAGCTGATTTTCGATGGAGGCGAAATTCCAGAGTTCCGTGTACTGTGCAATATCAGTGCACGTTAAAGAGCCCCAGGTGGCCGAAATTTCCCAAGACCTTCACTACAGCGTCCCTCATAGCCTGAGTCGCTTTGGGACGTTAAACCCCAGTAAATCAAATCAAATCAAATCACCTGCGATCACGTGGCTACGCCATGCGGCCTCGCGCCTCGTACAACATTCGTGCGTGGTATCGAAATTACAGAGTCAAATGCCTTGAAATCCCTCTCCAGAAAACTCCATTAAATTTGTCGTCATTCTACACTGGTTTCGATCGCTTTTCAGTCGTCTTTGCTCGCGACTTCAACGTCGACGTCATGAAGCCAATCGCCTTCGCCGGTGACTCAGATGACTTTCCTATGGAAAGCAATAACATACAGTCGACAACATTACCAAAGACGAGCATCGATCGGCCGTTCTTTAAACAGCGCAGTCCTTTCATCATTCATTTTTCTAGCATGCTAGCGCGAAACGCTGGTTATCAATGGGGCAACCACCCCTTATTTTTTAACGGAAAACGCCTTTCCTAAGCTCCCAAATGAACTTTTCTGTGCAAGCGATATATCGAGCTGTGCTGCAAGTTTTAACGAAAAAATAATTTTGCATTGTTTCAACCGTTGCACATTTCCTAATTTCTATTTCCTTTCCTCGCTTTCCTATTCCGCATATTACAGTTCATTCGCGCCAATTTTTATGAGTTCTAACGGTGAGCTGCCCATGTATTCTGGTGGAATGGTTTTTGTTGCAGAGTCACTCTTCTTGGCATAACAGCGCGCAGGCTAACAGGACACAGAGAAAAAGAGAGATACAGGGCTGCCTAAAAATCGATTAATTCATTGCTTTGAAAACAATAAATACTTGAGGCATCTTCTTTAGCAGAACTTCAATAATTTGCTGGGTGCGTTACTATGATCGCACCAGACCGCCTCACCACTTTCGTTTACGAGTGACTGATACCGTGCATAAGTGTATGACAGCAAACTTATTCGTTTTGGAGCCTCATGGAGCCTCATTGTTTCAGGTGGTAAGATTAGGCATTGATTTTGTGGCAACATTACGGTTCGACGAAGAAAAAATCGGAATTAATGCAGTTATATTCCTTGCGTGGCTAGCCTTTTATCTCCGTTCTAACTTTCTAATATTTAATGGTGATCTGTATATTCAACGCCAAACGGATTATTGCATCGGTACGCATGCATGCTGAGCGGTTATGGTGATCGGCTGCTGATCTGAAAGACGCGCGTTCGGTCGCGGCCGCAGCGGTCGCATTTCGATAGAGGGGAAATTCTGCAGGTCCATGTACTGCGCGATCTTAGTCCACGACAATGAACTTCAGGTGGTCGAAATTACCCAAAGCCCACACTACGGCGTCCTTCATCGCCTGAGCCGTATTGGGACATTACATCCCATAAAACCAAACTTTGAATCCAAATCTCATTTGACTCATTAAGAGCAGTTGCTGAGCATGGTTCATCATGCATGCATGCAGTACGTGAGGCGTCGGCACTCGAGGCCTGGCTGCATCATCATCATCTTCAGCCTGACTACTCCCACTCCAGGGCAAAGGCCTCTCCCATGTGTCTCTAATTAACCCTGTCCTTCGCCAGTTGCGGCCACCGTATCCTCGCGAACTTCTTAATCTCATCCGCCCACCTAACTTTCTACCGCCCTCGGCTACGCTTGCCTTCTCTTGGAATCCACTCCGCTGCCCTTAGGAACCAGCGGTTACCTTGCCTTCGCATTACATTATTTGCCCAAACTCACTTCTTCCTCTGGATTTCGACTAGAATGTCATTAACCTGCGTTTGTTCTCTCACCCAATCCGCCCGTTTCCAATCTCTTAACATTACACCTATCATTTTTATTTCTATATTTCGCTGCGCTGTCCTTAACTTAAGCTGAACCCTCTTCGTTAGCCTCCCCGTTTTTTCCTCATGGGTGAGTACTGGTAGGATACAGCTGTTGTATACTTTTCTCTTGAGGGATATCAGTGAACTGCCATTCATAATCTGAGAGAACCTGCCATATGCGCACCATCCCATTCTTAGCCTTCTAGTTATTTCCGTCTCATGATTCGGATCAGCGGTCACTACCTGCCCTAAGTAGACATTCTCCCTACTTCCAGCCCCTCGCTACTAATTGCAAGCTAGACTTGCTAGACTGTTGAACATTATTTTGGTTTTGTTCATTTTTCGACCCACCGTTTTTCTCTGCCTGTCTAACTCATTGATCATGCTTTGTAGTTCATGTCCTGAGTGACTTAGCAACTTGGCCCGAGCGACTTGGCCCAGCTGCAGCGCCTTTCATTCCAGTGTTTGTTCTCTGCGGCGGAGCTGTAGCGTACAGATTGGATATGCAGCTAAATTTATAAAAACGGTACACGCCCTACCACGGGGGTGAAACTTTCAGCCAGCTGATGTATGCTCGTCCAAATTATGTGTGCATTCCCAGCGAAAAGATATATCCAGCGAGTGAGAGACTACAGTTCAGCAAAGCATACAGTGATCCTTTCAGGCTCACAACCCACAGGAAGGAATTCACGGAAGTAGACAACACAACGACCGTAGCAGAGTCAGTTACAAGTGACGTCTGCAGTCATACTGTATAGTAAATCAACGAACACGCGATAATCCGAGAGCAATGCGAGTGCAATTTTTCACTCATATGTGGTGTCGAGAGGAAGGCGTTCAAGTGTGACTCCTGGTCACACGATTTTGGGGATCTGTAGAAGCTTGCGTGTTCGTTTCACGACACACGCAACACACCAAAAGCCGCATCTTGCGTCATCGTCGTCAATGTATACGGTCAAGAAAAAGAGCATGTTTGCTCTCCAGTCTACGGCTACTATCGACAACTTAAAGTAGTTCTTTTTGTTCACACCCAAAGAGCGTATTTCTACCGTACACGCTTGCCATCCATCAAGACGCTGACGCATGCGATGCAGCCGACATCATATGACTTCAGTGGTGCTGAGGCGGCTTTCACGCCTTGCGCTTTGCCGCCGTGACAGCTGACTCGGCCGGCGGGCTGATTCCCTTGATCGGTAGCCCATGCGGCCGTGATGCGGCTTCTTGTCAAAATAACCTCCTGGCAGCCAGTGGTCTGCCCGTGCTTGGTAAACCGAAGAGGCCATCTGCGCATCCACGGCCGCACCGATTATGTGTCATAAAACTGCGCACCGCACCTCTTCTGTCTAAAGTGCGATGTCCGTTCCTTTTTTTTTTCTTTACAAGTGGCTTCTATAGCGGGGCGGCCGAACCTTGCTCGCAGGGGGCGTTTTCTTATCATACTTTCCTTTGATTTTTTTTCTCAAAGCTGTTACCTTCCTTGTGGCTTTGTTCTGAGTATTGCTACTTGTTTTCTACATATTTCATACCACCCAGTTGTCGCCTGCCTTTCGTGGTCTCGTGTTCTTATGTGTAGCAACTGGGCCACTTAATTGGGCTTCCACTTAACCATGCTCTTTCCACCTTTTCCTCATGGCTCCTATAAAATTTTTCTACCCAACCTAACCACACAAAGAGGGCCACATCTGATTTGATTGAACTTAAGGTTAACGTGTCATTCTGGCTACTGTTTCGGATCACTGCAGCTAAAGTGGATTTATTCCTAACGTCACAGCCTCATATCATCTGTTCCCTAATGCGGAAGACCCTGTGTACGCTGTCTTTTCGCAAAGAATGGCCCTTGAGTATTTTTCCCTTTACATTCCTTTGCATTGTAGCGCAGAGCTGAATGGTTGACCCCACATCTTTCTTTCTTTCTTTCCTTCTTTCTTTCTTTCTTTCCTTCTTTCTTTCTTTCTTTCGTTCTTTCTTTCTTTCTTCCTTCCTTTCCTTCTTTCTTTCTTTCTTTCCTTCTTTCTTTCTTTCTTTCTTTCTTTCTTTCTTTCTTTCTTTCTGTGTATGCCGCCCCTCGTGTCTCAATTTCCTTACTTCTAGATGACCTGACGGAATCTATGGCCCGCTCTTCTGCGTCCAATTATTTGATTATGGCCATTTTTACTGCGAATCATCCTGCCTGCGATCCTGAAACTCCGGATGCTCGCGGATCCAAACTTATGCAATTCGTTTTCAAGGATCCATCTTTCCCACCTACTTTTCTCGCAGAGTATGCCTACACTTGAATCAATGTTGCTTGCTTCTGAGATGTATGCATATGGTTTGGCGTGGATGGTCCTGGATGTTGACGCCCGTGTGGGTCATATTGTCTTGCATCTTGAGATAGGTGGTTTCCTGGATGCTAATCGTATCCAACTCACTGTGGCGGGCAAAGAGCGATTGATCACTAACTTGGTCACGACCCTTTGGTTTGACCACGTTCACGAAACCGACCTTCGCTGCTCTTCTGCTCTGACGCCTGCCTTCATGCGTTTTAATACATCTTTCACCACGAGCTTAAACGTGATCGGCGCGCGTTCTAACAGGCTCCTTTCCGAACCGGTAGTGCTTGGTGGGTACCTGAACTAGCTATGGAACAGCACCGCATTCGTGCCATGCGCCGGCGTTTTCGACGTACTTCATGCCCACTTCTCCGCGAGCTGTCTAAGCATCAGTATTACGCCAACCACGGCACGTGCCAACAAGACATTGAAAAAGCGAAGCGTTAGGCACTGTGCTCTCTCAATTCCTCCTCCAGAAATAATCTTGTTGGTGCACCTTTTCGTAATGTGTTGGGGAAAATTCGTCCGCAACGAATCTTCCCACTTCTGCACCTTCCGAATGCTCTTTCGCGATTGACTCTCTTCACTCATCATCACAGCTCCTGGCAACACAGGTTGCTCGGGATCATATATCTTATGATATACTTTGGCACTCTTCTTTGCCAGTCTTAGTAAACACTCAGTATACTTATGCGGTAAATGACACTCCTTACTCTTCTTTTGAAATTGAAGATATCATTCAGTCGCGTCGCTTTGTTGCAGATCTTCGGCCGGATAATATAACAGCGGGGATCCGTACCAAACATTTTCGCGCTAATCCTTCATTATTTCATTTCATCTTTAACTCAGCGTCGTGACTGGAACGCGTCACACGTTGCTGTCGTCGCGGTCACATCATTTTCATTCCTAAGCCGGGCCGCTGTCTTGTGGTTCAGTCATCCGCCAGTCTACATGAACTCAACTTTTGGCAAGGTCTTTGGAAAGTTAGTATATTATCATACCTACTATTTGTTGGTCAGTAATGACGTTCTGCATCCCTCCCATTTTGTTTCACGCATTCCAGATCTGCTGTCCAGCCTACTTCAACACTCCGGAAACACCTTTTTCGTTTCCTGGATTCGAGTATACAGGTGTTGCTCATCTCGCTTTTTTTCAAAAGAGCACGGCTAATTCTGTGTGGCACCCTTTGGTGCTGCATTTCTTACGCTCACATCATCGTCCTTCAAATCTATATCAGGTTCTACGGATCTTTCTACAAGATCGTGAGGTCGCCTTTCCAACCAAGGCAGGTAAGGTGGTAGCTCATCCAACCTTAGCGAGCCAACAGGGATCACCTCTACGCCCACTTCACTGGAACATTGCAGTTTACGGACTGCGTGACCTCCTCTCCCATTTTCGGTTTTCTTTCAGTACTATACCTGCCAGGTGATTTTCTTGATACCATGTGCTTCTCGGAGAGTTTCGGAGGATACAGCTGTTGACGTTCCAATTCGTATCGCCCGATGGGCATACAAAACTAAGGTCCAAATTAGTCCCAATAAATCATGTTGTCCGTTCTTTCCGAGTGGCACTCACAGGAACCGGTGTTAGCCTACTAATGGCTTTCAGCATACATCGATTCCCTTGCAGTCTTCCATTTAGATTCTCGGCGTGTATTTGGATTGTAAGCCAACCTTCCTTAACCACCTCCTCCGCTTACGCGACAAAGTGGAGTTGCTGGCTGCCAAGCTTGCAGGCTTTATTCGCAAGCATTATTCATTTTTACCCTCTGCACTTCGTTTCTTCCATCGTTAAATTTTTCTTCCGACAACTGCATATGCCACTCCGGTCTGGTGGCCTCCGTCTCCTGGCTCGCTTCCCTCGAACTTTTTTTTTGTCCGTTTAGCTAATTCCCCTGTTAGCTCTTAGTGGCGGATATTGCACTGCACAGACGGCTGCGTTGCAGTTCTGGCGGCTTCTAATTCCCTTGAAATAAAATTTGCTAGCCTCAATTCTCAAATTCGGCTTTTCTGTTTAAAAGAACCTGTCACTTGGTGATTGTTTTTTTTAGTCTTGCTGATGTCCACTTGCCATACAAGTATATTCATCATCCCTCTACTAGCTGTAAAAGAAGTTCACATGAGCGCAGTACTCCTGCCGCGGCCGCAGGTGACGTCAATCAGCGTGTCTTTATACATTTTTACAGGTGGCGCCTACACCACTTCCTCAGCGGAAGCGGCATTTATGGTCATTGGTCCATGAGGCAAATTATCAAATTTGGCAAATTTTCTCCCAGTCCTGTCACGAGCGCTTATGAGGCTAAGTGTTCTGCCCTCACAGAAGCACTCCAATACATCGTGCATCTTCTTACATCCTTTCCCGTTTTTCTATACTCTTTGTCCTCGCTCATTTGTATTTAACGTACCCCGGTTTTTGCCCTAGCCATTGCTAAAATCAAACAGCTTTTACTCTGAATTTCAGCGCTGTACTCGATTCGGCTTTTTCACGTCCCGAGTCACCGGGGTGTTGCCGGTAATGAACTCAAGGACATTGCAGCGGCCTCAGCTGCACGCCTTGGGCTTTTACGCTCCTCTCAGTTTTCCCGCCCTTGTGTCCGGATTGCCTTTGCAGCCTCTGTCTGTAGGCAGTGGTCTGAACAATGCAATTCCTCACACAGTGGCACTGAACTTTCACCGCTCGGTTCCCGATGTCCCTCATATTCCATCTTCCTTTCCGTTCATATCATGAACGATGAGTTTCTCGTTTCTCTTTTTATTTTTATACTTCTCTTTTTAATTTCATCGTTTTGGACTCCGACCTGACAATAGGTGTCTTATGAACGTGCTTGTGATTCTACATCGCATTACCTTGGTAAGTGTCCTCTAACGTCATATATTGCTAGTGAAATCCATTGCATCCTGTCACGTATTCTGGAGCTAACGATTTCCAACTTTTCAGTAATGCACGCGCATGCTCTCTGGTTAAACAACTAGTTTCAATAGTGAGTACCACAATGCCCAACTGTCACCGCCATGTCACGGCTGTGGCTGGCATATTGGTTTTATTTTTGTTCTATTTCTTATGTATTTTCCAAAAATCTGTGAGGCTATTGGTCCTACGCCCTTGGAGGGCCCACAGACCCAGGTGGGAGGGCGTGACACACTCCGGTGCACCCTCCGGTGACACCTTACGGTGCAGCCCAGCGCCTCACTGCCTATTTATTTCCACTTTTCACCTGTCGCTCTTTCTTTCCTCCTTGCCTTCCGTCTACTGCCGTCTTTTGTTACTTCGCTTTTCTGGTGGTTTGAGCTGATCCGTCATTTTCACAACCTAACCTGTCTTTTTCTTTGGGGTTTCAAGCCGCTTTCTTTTACCGTGATTTTTAAGCATGAAATGTTTTTAGCTCCCGTTGCCGCCAGTGTGGTGACGTCACGACGGGACCGAGAGCCAACATCTGGGCACTGAAACGAGAGCATTCAGGCATCGTACGAGACTTAACGAGACTCTAAGCCCTCCTACAGGACCGGCAAACAAGCGCCGGTAGCTTCACGCCGAACGGGTGGTGGCGTTCCTCCCTTCCTGTACGGTGCGGTTCGGGTGTCCACCGAGATGACAGAGAATTACTGCTCCATTTCCTTTCCTCAAAAAGCCTTGCGTTCAAAGGGCAAGGCACCGCGCCGAACGGGTGGTGGCGTTCCTCCCTTCCTGTACGGTACGGTTCGGGTGTCCACCGACATGAGAGAGAATTACTGCGTAATTTCTTTTCCTCAAAGAGCGTCGCGTTCAAAGGACAAGGTATCGGGCCAAACGGGTGGTGGCGTTCCGTCAACTGCCTGGCAGCGCTACAACACGCTGTCTCGTTCTACTCCTAAAGGCGAAGCTTAAGCGTAATTAATTAGTAGTTAATTAATATTCAGTCATTAATCAGCAATTAGTCATTAATTAGTAATTTGTCATTACTTCATCATCAATTATGTGCGACGTAATCTAGTGGTGACGTCACCAGTGTCGCACAGGCAAAGTGATGCGGAAAACGCTTTCGCCTCTACGCACTTTAGAAAGTTTCGAACGCGCTGCATATACATTCTTGTCAGGCCGGCGTCTCGTCGTGTCCGCGTACTCTTCGTGTTATGCCCGTAAACATTTCATGCTTACTCTACTCTCGGTTACGGGAGAGGCAGAGATTTTTTTTCTTATTTTTCATTCATGTGTGCCAAGCACATTCCGTTTATAGCTTTCATTCTTCGCTTCAGCCAACATCTTGTGCGCCTTTCTGGCCCTCCCTATGACCTTCCACTCAAGGCATAGATAGCGTGCCTCTTTTTTAACGCTAGATAGTTGAAGGCCTCGTTCTCCAAAAAGCCGGTGCCAGCTTTGTCGGCGTTGTGAGTGAAAAATCACGAACGTGGTTCTGGAAGGTGGTGCCCAGAGGGCAACCATGGAGGTGGGTGGGCCACATACGTCACGTGGCCTTGCGGATTCATCGCAACGTCCCCATCGAATAGTGATCGAACGGCAGGTGGTAGTTAGTAATGATTCGTCGCTCGGGAAAGGAACCTGGGCAGCAACACGCCCACCGCTGGGAGCACCGGCCATTGAAGGGCAGTGGCGCATCGCTTAACCGCTGCATCACTGCGCCAGGAGGGGTACGAGGACTGTCAGAGATCTATGAATGACCTGCATATATGGAAATTAACCCATTATGATATCGTGTCATACCATTAAAGCAGTGGTTAAGTGACCCTTCAAATTTTTTTTCTAACCGGCGCTTGATTTCAAATTCCATTTGTTTTGTTGTTCTTTTTATTTAGCCTTGTTCATTTATTTTGACTGCTTTAAGCATGTTATTTATGCTGGGGCAGGCATCCGCTTAATTTTTTTACCCTTTGACTCTCAAATATTGACTCAAAAGTCTGGTTGGGGTTTAACGTATTTGAACCGAGTAGACGCGCGAAAACAGGTGTTCGTTCTTCAATTGGAGGAGGCACCTAATCATCGCCTTAGGATATCTTGAGTGGAATAATGCCGATATGTGCAGAATTGGTCATTTCCTACTTAATAGTCATAGGTAGCGGCAGTCTTCATGGTACTACCTGCGCAGTGGCGCAATGTTTAATAGATGCGCCACTGCAGTGGCAGGCGGCTGTTTCTATCACAGCCACCGACAAGGATTGTGTAAACTATGCTGCGCTGTCTGAGCAACCTCTCGCGCAGCTGGCACGACACTCCTCCAAACTTATCCGAGCTTGTACGAGTAAATCGGGTAAGCTCGGGTAGTAACTTCGGTTGCCAGGCAACGGCACAAGATCTTATGTACGGAGAACAAACGTACAGTGAGAAGATTCTTGGTCGATATTGGTGAGTGTCGGAGTGTTTTCGCATAAAAGAAATGAGGCCCAGCGATGGGCCACATCTGGGGTTTCTAAGCACAGGAGCAGAAAAAGAAGATAGAACACGTCATCTAGGAGGGCTGAAAGGAATAGCAGTAAGAGCGGATGTTGTAGGTACGCGATCAGCAAACGCAGTTGGTGCTACTGCTGGAATGCATATCTCTGGATGTTCTGGTACGCATTCCGTTGATTTCTCTGCATCATTTCTAATGCTATAGCATTAGAGTTATCTTCGCAACCAAAACGCTGCCGATGCCCTGGACGAAATTCGCTGATTGGTCGGTAGCGGTCACGTAACCTTGTGACGTCATCACAACCTGCCCACCGTAGGCGACCTGATCATAGAAGTATGAGCAACCTGCCGACCACAGCAGATAGAAATAATGATTGGGCGAGAGAGGCCGCTGACATTCTGACGTCATCACAACCTGTCCACCGGGTTGTGGAAGACCTAGCTTCTGGACAGCAACCTAGATAGAGAACCGAAATCGATAACCAGAAAATAAAATATGGTATATGTCAATGCCGGCATCGTAATAGCATTGGGGATGCCTGCTACTTCAGCTAGCAGCACGAAAATGGCATTAGATGACCTGAAAATCTCAAAGAAACTAACGGAAACACACGGAAAGGTTGCAACAGAAGCTGCGTCAAATGTGAAATAAAATGCTATCGCATTCCACTTTTGAGGGGACTTAAGCGTCCCCATAGTTTTTTACACACGCGCTGGCTTCTCACACACTACACCCTCGAAACAAAAGAGGTGAGGCCATGGTCAAAGTGACACGTGATGAGTTCTGTATTATAGGAAAGTTTCCGGGTACTCGACGGTCCACTCAGGGGATCCTATGTGTAAATTGGAACCAACTCTAGCACGAGTTTCCTGGGGCATTTTCTCCGCTAAAGTGACGGGCTGGATCACCAAGGGAGAAAAAAATGTTGCTGAAAAAGACTACGGCTTCGTTCAAACATCCCATGAGAGCTGTGATGCCCTTTCATTTTCTCTCTCTGCTTCTCTTCTTTTTAATCCAACTCTTCGCTATCTTGACTTGGCTTATGCGTTCTTATTGAATTCTTCCTACATCTTTCTTCTTCTTCTTTTATTTCTTCTTTCCCCTCCTCTTCATCTCATTTCTCTTGGCTTGGCATCTCCCTTCTTATCTGATTCTCTTTACTTATCTTTAATAGCGTTAGCGAAAGGCTCCCGTTAGCCGAAAAGCTGGCGCTGACTTCGGGTGCGGCTGAACCAGCGAAGAGTCCTCAGGGAAGAAACCTGGGTCGACCACGTAGTTCACGAGACCTTGCGGCATCAGCGTATGCTCCTCATAGAATTGTGAGCAAAAATTTCCACCGCGCAGACATCAGTAAAATTAATTACTGGTCACGAGAGATTGCTAGGGGAGCCCAACTCTAGTCTCAGAAGCCAAATCGGTGCCTGCCATCGCAGGATAGAAACGCATCGCTTAACCGGTAGACCACTGCTACGTGATAGGAGGGCGTCTAGCGATAACCCATTAAAGCTATCGCGTCATACCGTTAAGGTGGAGCTTAAATGTCCTCTCCACTTTTAGTTCGCTTGCACGAATGCCCCTCTCTCACTGATTTCGCCGACCTTAGTCTGAAAGCTTTCTGACTCTGAAAAGCTCGCCTCGAGCCAAAACCGAAATGAAACCGAGGTTCTAGCGCATCTAATCACCTTTGGCCTAACCACATACGCTAAAGTCCGTCATTTTTCTTATTGCTGTTTCTATTCTTCTTTTCGCTCTTGGCTTGACTTGCTCCCGGGTTGGCCTCCACACTTCTACTACTACTACCGTCGTTTTCAAATTCACAACTCGTGATGCGGTGCCAGGAACGGCTCTGGCCGTAAACGAGAACTGTTGGTTGGAAATCATACATTTTTCTATGCTATTTCAAAGCCCGAACACCTGATTTCCGGTACTTTAGCTTGCACCTCCATCCATAACAAGGTAAGTTGAAGTGAAGAAGAAAGCGTAGGTCTGCGAGGATAATGGCGCGCAAGCCGTACACTGCATTTTAGTTTAAGAAACGCTACGGACATAATACATAATATGTTCAGCCGAGAAATACATAATGTGCACTGAAAAGCCTTTACCCCCCACTCATGACGCGCCTTGTCAGGGTTCTCAACAAATGTCCCTTTGGCTCGTGGCAACCCAGAAGTAAAGAAGATGACGTTCAGGTAGGGCTTCCCGATCGGACACGATTGACCTCGAGACGTTCATAACTAATTCAGGTTGCACTCAGGAAGCACACCTCACGAGACTACTTGCCAGGGCTACACGTCATCGATGTGTCAGTGGTTTAGCCGCCTTCCTGGCCGTTCAACAGCCCTAAACGAGGTGAGTGCTGCATAGCATGTCTGCCCTGACGAAGCAGACTACGCGGTGTTTGGTCTTTGTGTGGTGCCAGGCAGGTATGTTTAGCTATTGAACTACACACTTGTCAGCACCATTTTACTGCGGCTGAACGCCCATCAATAGAGCATCACGGTTTTTTTATCATAGGCGTGCGCAGAGAGGCGGGGGGTGGGGGGGTGGGGGGGTGAGCTGCAATGCGGTGGTGGCATAAGGAAGGGGTGCTGAATTTTTATTGCATTGTTACCTGCTATAGAGCGATGCAGCAATAACGTAGAGGCGTAGCATCCTCTTCGCGTTCAAGAGGACCGGGGTTCGAATCCCGGTGCCGTACAATTCTCCACTTGGTTTCAAGAAAACTCCGCGTGTTGATGATATTGCACAACCAGGCTTGGGGTGCGGCCTGATCCCGGTGACCAGAACCGACAACGCACTCCCTCAACAGAGCAGGACTTGGTCACCCTGGTGTAGTATTCAGCTGGAACCTTCTATGAACAAACCAATAGACCCTCGGCCCTTAGTCACCGAGCAACTGAACAAGGCGGCGGTGAGACCTGTGACGCAGCGGAGAGTGCTAAGAACCACTCACTCCAGACAGGCCGCTATTGGACGCTGAACCTGGAAACGTTTAACAATGAAACCTTATCCCGTGAAGCTGGCCTATCAGTGCTGTTCGAGGAACTAGCGGGTATTAAGAGGGATGTCATAGGGCTTAGTAAGGTTACGAGGACTAACGAGGCGTATACAGTACTAAAGGGCGACGCGTACAGTGCTATCGTGGACTAGCGAACAGGCAAAAACTTGGTGTGGTATTCCTGATCAATCAGGATATAGCTGGCAACATAGAGGAGTACTACAGTATTAACGAAAAGGTGGCAGCTGTCGTAATTAGGATTAACAAGAGGTACAAGCTGAAGGTGGTGCCAGGCCTACGCGCCTTCATGAAGCCATGGCGAACAGATCGTTGAAACCTTCTGTGAAGACGTGGAATCGGCTATAAACAAACTAAAATCGCAGTACATTGTACTAATGGACGACTTCAATGCGAAAGTAGGCAAGAAGCAGGTAGCAGACCAGACAGAAGGCGACTACGGCATAGGTCTCAGGAACAGCAGGGATGTGTTGTGGGTAGAGTTCGCAGGGAGAAATAATTTACGGATCAAGAATACCTTTTCCGGAAAGGAAAGGGAGTACAGGATGACGACGCAGAAGAGCCCCAATAGTGAGACTAAAAATAAAATAGACTTCATACTATGCGCTCACTCTGTGTCGTGCAAGATGTAGAGGTTCTCAGAAAGGTGCGTTGTAGCGACCACAGGATGGTAAGGTCACAGATAAGCTTAAACCTAGAAGCGGATGCCCATTAACGAGTTAGCGGTAAGAGGGAAAGCAGAGGAATTCAGTATATCGGAGCCGAAAAGGTATGCGGCTCTAGCTGAGAGAGACGATCTTAATGTTAAAAGAAAAAAATGATAATTTCACAGGTATCATTACGGAGCGTGCAGTAGAAGTAGGCGGTTGGCTGGTTTGCAAGGATACCGCCAAACTATATCAGGGGGCGAAAAATCTGATTAAGAAACGCCAAAAACCTGAAATCGTCTAACCCTAGGGACAGAATAAAACTGGCAGAGCTATAGGGGTTAATAAATAAGCGCAAGGTAGCCGACATAAGCAAGTTTAACAAAGAGAAAATAAAGCGTGGCAGTGAAGAGAAAACTTGGCATAGGTGAAAACTAGATGTAGGCACTAAGAAACAGAGAGGGCAGCATCTTTAGCAATATAGGTAAGATCGTTAAAGCAGCCGAACAATTCTACAAAAATCTTTTCAGTTCTACAAAAATCACGGAAGCAGTAGAGCGCAGCAATGGTATATCCCAGGAGGAATGATGGAGGAAGTAAAGAAAGTCTTAGGAGAAATGCAAAGAAAGAAAGAAGCTGGTGAGGACCAGGTAACAGCCGATCTCTTGAAGGACGGAGGGGAGATTGTGCTAGAAAAACTAGCCAACATATATACGCAATTCGTTATGACCTCGAGCGTACCAGAAGCTTGGAAGAACGCTAATATAATCTTAATTCAGAAGAAAGGATACGTCACAGACAGACCGATCAGCTTAGTGTCTGTTGCCTACAAGGTATTTACAAAGGTAATCGCAAATACAATTGGGACAACCTTGGTCTTCAATCAGCCAAATGATCAGGATGATTTTCGTAAAGGATACTCGGCAATACACCCTATTCACACAATCAGTCAGATGACAGACAAATGCGAAAATATAACCAACCATTATATATAGCGTTCACTTATTACGTGAAAGCATTTGACTCAGTTCAAACCTCAGCAGTCATACAGGCATTTCGGAGTCAGGGTGTAGAAAAGTGTTATCTGAATATACTGGAAGATATCTGTAACGACTGCACAGCTACAATATTACTTTATAAAGTCAGCAATAAAATTGCAATAAGGAAGAGTGTCAGGATGGGAGACGTGATTTTGCCAATGCTATTCACCACCTGTTTACCGAAGGTGTTCCGAGGCCTGGATTGGGAGCAGTTGGGGATAAGAGTTAATGGAGAATACTAAGGTAATTTCCAGTTCACTGATGACATTGCCTTGCTAATTCACTCAGACGATGAGCTGCTAAGCATGATCAATGATTTAGACAGGCAGAGCAAAACGGTAGGCCTTAATATTAACACGGAGAAGACCAAAGTAATGTTCAACAGTCTCGCAAGGGAACAGCAGTTCCCATTTGGTAGCGAGGTGCAGGAAATGGTAAAGGAATAGTAGCCGGCGATGCGGGTCATGTGAAGGCAATAACTAGAAGAATAAGAATGAGGTGGAGCGCATATGGAAGCCTCTCGCGGATCATGAGTGGCTGTTTACTAATTTCCATAAAGAGAAAAGTATATAATAGCTGTATCTTACCGGTACTCACCTACGGGGTAGAAACCTGGAGGCTAACAAAGAGGGTTCAACTTAAAGGTGCACTGAAGAGGATTCTGAACATGTCTTTTTGCCGCGGGAACTCGATCCACACATTCCTAGCATTCTTAAAAACAGTGACTTTTTGCTCTGTGTGGCCGATTTCCCCAATTAAAACGAATTAACGTCCGGCTCCCGCCTTTTTTTTTAATTCTGCCTCGTATGGTGGGCGGAGTCGACCAACGCGTAGAGCGCCTTTCACCCAGTCCCGTGGAGGCTTTGCTTTCGCTTTATTTTGTTTTTTAGGTTTCCATGAATAAATAGTTTCATTCGCAGATAATATAGCCGCAAAATAAGCCCGAAGAAATAAAAATACGCGCGGACTATTTGCTACTACGGACTACTACGTATTACTCCGCCGATGGCAGAGCGGCAAGCCGCCACGGGACTGGGTGAAAGGCGCTCCACGCGTTGGTCGACTCCGCCCACCGTACGAGGCAGAATTCAAAAAGAAAGGCGGGAGCCGGACGTTAATTCGATTAAATTGGGCAAATCGGCCACACAGTGCAGTAAACCGCAGTTTCTAAGAAAGCTCGGAACGTGTAGGTCGAGTTCCCGCGGCAAAAAGACAAGTTCAGATTCCTCTTCAGTGCACCTTTAAGTTAAGGACAACGCAGCGAGCTATGGAAAAAAAATCATAGGTGTAATATTAAGAGACCGCAAGCGGGCCGAGTGGGTGAGGAAATACACAGATTAATGACATCCTAGTCGAAATCAAGAGGAAGATGATGGGCTTGGGCACGGCATGTAAAGCGACGGAATGGACTCCAGGAGAAGGCAAGCGTAGCAGTGGGCGCCAGAAGGTTAGGTGGGCAGATGAGATTAAGAGGTTTGCGGGGATACGGTGGCTACAGCTGGCAAAGGACAGGGTTAATTGAAGACGCATGGGAGAGACCTTTGTCCTGCAGTGGGTGTAATCCGGCTGATGATGATGATCACCCAAACGACGAAGGGCACTAATATGAAACGTCAGTCCCCACCTATAGTGAGACCTGTGCACGCCTGTGTATCGTATTGCGGCTGTTTTGGATTTGCTGGCTCAGCCGCTGTATAATGTTAGGCCAACGCGCAATTAAGTGCAGCTTTTATTGCGAAAGCAATACTACTGGCACTTTCAGCCCGTCGCGTAGCGAGGCCGGTAGCTACCATATTAGCATATTGAATTCGATTGGATTGGATTGTATAACCGATGCATAACCACAAGTCTAACCACAAGCACCACCACCAGCTACACTACCAGCTGAACCATGGTGTAGCTACGGATATTAAGGTGGAAGACTTTAATGCCTCATCGTTGTAAGCAGCAGTTGTCTACAGAAATGTCACGCTTTTCAATTGGTCGAAACGGTCGTGACGTCACGGTGCGCGAATTTCAAACGGGGCCAATTGTACTTTGGCTACTAACCATGCAACCAATTAAAGGGATCGTATAGTGATGCTCCAAGTAAATGGGACTGAGTTTAGTTAATTGCTTACTTAACCAATTAGCCTAATTAACTTTTCTAGTCAGACCAGATAAATAAATAAAACCGAGTAGGAAATTGGCCTAGCTTGGGAATCGAACCCCGGTCTCCGGAGTGCGAGACGAGCACGCTACCACTCCGCCATGCCAGCTCGATGCTTTGGAATGAACAAAGGCGCGTCTAGTGAATACGGTGTCTTCGTTCACTCCCATCTTCCTCCCTTCCCGTTACGGCGAGGTTTAGGTGTCCACCGAGATATGAGAGGCATATGCACTTCCTTTCCTCAACAACCAATTTACCGACGAGCAAGGCGTAGAACCGAACGGGCGATGGCGTTCTATGGACTCTCTGGCAGCGTTACAAGACGCTGTCGCGTTCCGTTCTTAGAGGCGAAGCTTAACATCTTAACCACACATCAGTGACACCAGCAGCAACACCGCGCTTAAGGCTTTCGCCTCACCGCACTTTAGGTAAACAAAGTGCCCCCCTGAATTTTGCTTTCGTAATTACCGGGCTTAACCAAGCTAAGTCACAGCCAATTTTTCTACGTATTAAAGCAAAAAACTGCAGGATACGCCGATTCAGAATGACTCGACCGGCAGTTGGAGAATTAAGCTAAGCTACTTACGCGAGAGATAACCCTGAGTTTGAATGAACTCTTAGCCTGAGGAAAGCGAAGGAGGACACTTGACTAGGACTCAGAGTTGAAAAGAGCAAAAATATATATTATATTTTGTTCCAAGCGCGCCAAGACCTCCGCTGACCCTAGCGCTGGAGAGGTAGTTCTTTTGCTGCGATCGGCCTTAACCCATGAACCTGCATGCTCCGCGAGAAACCTGAACATGCCGTCAAGAATTGTGTACTTTACACGACATGGAACTAAGTCAAAGCCCCACGCTGACCGCTGCGAGTCCTAGTAAAAGCGGTGATCGAAGAATATGTCTGATGAAGAAAGAGTTCTTTCTCTCTTCCCCGGCAAGATGGAGTCTCTCTCTTATGCAGACGGCAGGCTGGGTAAGAAAATTTTCGAAATTCTGACGTGCCCGCAGCATCGCAGAAAACCATGAGCTACCGCTACGCGGGGTAAAAGTGTCAGAGACAAAATGCATCTGCAGTGATGTTTTGGGCAGTAGCGGCATTAGCGCGGAACCAAAGAAGACTGTTCACAAAAAATCATTATTAAACTAACAACTCTGGCTTGCATCTGTGGTCGGAATTAGTGTGTTCCAGGCGAGCTTGTAAAACGTTTCAGGTGAAGCAGCACAAGTGTTCGCCGAAGTAGACGCAACGTAACTGGCATAGCCTCATGGCACACTAAGCTGTCGGCCCCGCTGCTAGTCGGTGGCGTTAGGGTGGATTTTTTCTTCTGTTAAAGTTGCCTGAACGGCAAATTGGATGCGGTCGTGATGGGTCTGCCCTGCTGGCCTGTCTACCTCCATAACACACACGAATGGGAAACGAAGGATTTAGCCCCTCTACCACTATTAGAGTACTTTACAATCAATAAAGTTTTTATCGCGCTAGCTATCTTGTCATTTTATGCTTTCCAGCCACCACGTTTACAAACCTCTTACTTTTTCACATGGCATGAGACTATTCTCACAATCTTCATCATACCGCAACGTTGCAACTGTTCGATTGGACGTATTTGAGACTGACAATTGCCTCTTACTCGTTGTTTTATAACTTCCAGGAGTCTCAGACCAATGAATCATCGCATATTAAAGAATGCTATCTGGTTTAAGGTTTGCCCAGCCCTCCGCTATCGCTTGGCTCATAGCCCAAATGTTTGTTTTCATTAGGGTTTAACGTCCTAAAGCGACTCAGGCTATGAAGGACGCCGCACTGAAGGGCTCCGGAAATTTCGACCATTTGGGGTTCTTTAGCGTGCAATAACATCGCACAGTACACGGACCTCTAGGATTTCACCTACAACGAAATTCGAATGCCGCGGCCGGGATCGAACCCGCGTCCTCCGGGTTAGCAGAGGAGCTGCATAACCTCGGAGCCAACGCTGGGGCACCATAGTCCAAAGGGTTGTTTTGCCTCGTAAAAGGCCGTATTTCGACCTATCAATTAGCAAACTGCTCGGCGGAGAGTTTCAATCATTAAATTCCAAACTAGATCGACCGCAACGCTGCAGCGTGAAGCCTACGTTGCATTTTCATACAACTTCTGGAAGATTGCTATCTTCAAAGAGGTGTCGTTGCACGTACTTCCTTCAGGCACTCGCGAGTTTCATGGCTGAGTGGGCGGCCGGCCTGACTTACTCTTCTGTATTCTTCCCACTGGTTGGCCGCAGTGCAACGACAACTGGATGATTACGCACGGTGTTAAGCAAGCGTCCAATCACAACCATCAACAAGGACAGCAGCCACTGTGGTGACAAAGTCAAGGCCATTGCCATTGAGCAGCAGGCCGCCGCGACAGACTCAACCGCTGTCACGCTCTCGATCTACGCTACCTAACCGGTGAGGACGGCAGCTAGGCCCACATTTAAAGTATCTTCATTCTCCCGCATTATACGGGGAGAAAAACATCAATCTTCAACAATACGGGAACGTTGTCAAGCTCCGCTAAAATAATATAGGCTATACTGGCTCGTACAAACTTGTTCTCGGTTGTTTTGCATGGCCATAATGCTTCCAGTTCCTTACCTTGAAATCATTGCACTTTGGTGACTTTTTCTTCCCTCTGCATCATGCCTCGGTTATGCATCTGTAAGCACTTGGGTGTCCAACATACCGTTCTCTTCATAAAGGCGTTTACTGAGATACTGCTTAGTGCGCTTGGGTTGGTTTCTCTTCACTAACACTAATAAGGTTCGTACTTTCTAACGACGTGCTGTTAAAAACAGAACGAAGGAATTTCGTGGAAATTGCGTGAAATGTTCCTGCTCCGAAGCTTAGAATGGGAATAGGAAATGCTGTCGCTAAGCATACATTTCAGCCACGTAGTTTCGCTCAGCGTAACAAGAAATACACAGTATTCTGCAATTCTACGTCCGCCGCAGGACGCTTCTCTCAGATACACCTATGACTCGTTCGAGCTAAAATTTGCACAGAAATGGCGGTATCCACATCAGCAAGGAGTACTTTTGTAATTTGATAAGAAGTCAGGTATCTCCAGCATCTGCGACGATGGCGAAGCAAAACAAGCCACTGTAACAGCGATAGCACCGGTGGCGCTACCTTACTTTGCTTTTAGAAATTCTGCCATGAAGATTAGGCAAAGAAAGAGGAAGGAGGTGTGTTGCTTTGCGTAAGGTTCAAAGATCTTTGTCAACGGCTTTATCAGTAATGATAATAAAAGTTTAGTTTTACCGGCTTTTATTTTGCCTGATGGAAACAAAAAGAAGACAAGGTGGCAATCGATGGAAGAAAGAACCGTTTGGTTTCGCCCTCGCCGCAGACGATGCGTATAGTTGCCTCTTTCTGATTGAACCATGCAAGTACCTTAAACAAATGTGGTATGAAACAATACTTCCGACTAGACGCCAATTCTGTGTGAAATTTTAGCTCAGAAAATTCTGCGGTTTAGCTGAGAAAAGCATTCTATGGAGCACGTAAACAAGCGGAACGTTCTGTACAGCAAGGCATGAATTTAAAAAGCGGTATTGTTAGTAATGGAACCTTGCACAGTCTACACAGCAGAAATTCCTAATCAATACTTCTCCAGTAGATTGGAAAAAATTTCTGCTGATGGGCACGGATTCTGAGGACGTTTATATTTAAAAGTGTTCTGCTCTGTAACATCAGGAAGCAAGAAAGAATTTGCGTGACGAAGACCGTGGCTTTCTCGGCGCCAAAACTTTCAAACAGGCAGGCTTCTTTGTGGGCTAACTAAACTCTTCCCGTGGTTTCGTTAGTCTTCTTTAGGGCACATTTCCGCTGCCTGATGTGCTATCCTAGAAGTTCAGCTCGAGGCAAGAAGCCGATATGGACTGGCATGCCCGATAATGTTTAAGGTAGTTGTTTCAGCGTCAAATTGAAATACTGAGCTTTAGGGTGACGCATTAAGGTAAAATTCCTATACAAGACTAGAGATAAGTATTCTGTTTGATTTCTTCCTACCGTAACATATTTATTCATAAAGACGGTCACATTTGTCTCGTGCAGTCAGACCAAGGAGTCGAACAACGCTTCCAGTTGGAATCAGAGCACATGGTAGTGCCTCCGAAGTACGACCAGCTCAATTCGCGCCACAGAGCACTCCATAGGGCAAACCTCTAAGTCATTTAGGAAGGAACTAGAGTACAGGGCCGACTGCAAAGTGGTGCGCGTATTCAATTGATGACAGTGTTCTGGTGAACTGATCGGCCCATATTATGCGCACTTTTTAAAACCTGAATAAAGTGGCGGCAAGCTGTCATGTTATTTCTGCTATTTTTATGGTGCCGATGGATCCATTCTAATATCTGAAAACCAGCTACTGCTCTTGCTGACAATATGAAATGCAAATCGTTATACTCTATTGCATCACTATTCTATCACGAAGATGCTGGTACTTGCTTCAGTAATCGCGCGTGGTTTAGCAGGATTGTATTTGTTGTAGAGGCCGTTCAGAAGCTTAAATACGCTTAAAAGAAAAATAACTCAAGAGTGAAGAGCATGTTCGCATCCCTGCACGCAGCAGCCCTACGCAAGGCTCCAGCGGCGAGCAATCAATCACGTTAAAACAGCCGTATAGAACGTTGTCCATGGCACAAGTAACCCAGTACGCGTGCGATTGGGTCATGAACAGAAGGTATCTGGACCATATTCCTATATGGTACTACATGCTCTTAATCCTGTGTTTTTATGATAATGCTCAATTCATCGGGACGTCATACACGGCAGATGTAGCAAAATTATGCGCCCCCTCGTTCCGCGCAGGCCGCTTCGCGCACCACGCCAGCGACACTACGGCTCTATACCCACGCAGCCAGAGCACGGCGATATTTGACGCCGCGTATTCATTTCGCACGTCGACCAAACAGCCCTAGTTGAAGAGTTCGTCTGCCCAGCACGCGTAAGCTACGCATGAAGACGTGCTGCCAGCTGGCCTTGTACGTCCCCGGCTTCCACTTTGAATAAATTTGCTGTCTTTCGAAGGTGACGACTTGGGCCTGCTGCTACTGCAGTTTATCACCGTGAACGTGCATGACTGGAACGTCTCCCTCTCCAGGCAGCCTGACGTCAGAAACAGTGAGTGCAACGTTCCCATCATTTCTATCTTTGTGCGGCCTCATCGGGTGTCCAAATCATATATATAACCACTTTCACCCTTGGACTTATAAAAGCGTTGTCTTGCATTTACGTGTTTATGCTGTTCATGTACAGGCTCGTGCGTACTTAAACTGGTAGTCAAAGATAAACATTCCGGGCAGCAATGTATAACTAGGTACAAGAAGACCACTAATGGTACCCGCACAAAGTGAGCCGGCGCGAACGCCACCCCACCCCCATTCTCATGACGGCCAGACAGAGTTAGGTGGGAGTGAGGGAGAACAGGAGTAGAAAAAGTTGCGCGCGCGAGCTGAAGTGAAGAGATTAAGGAAGAGAGGCCAATGTTCACGGAGTAAGGCAGGAAGTCTCCATCCAGCCCTTCACGGTGAACTGAATATTAAATTACAAGGCAACAGGACGCATGACAAGTAATAAATAAGAGCGAAATGTGATTACAGTGTTCAGCATTGCGGCTGGATAAATAAAACGTGCTAAAGCACAAGAATTTCACTTATACGAGCAAAGCAAAATACCTCTACGGTTTATGGAGGTTTAACGTCCCAAAGCGACTCAGGCTATGCGGGACGCCGTAGCGAAGGGCTCCGGAAATTTCGACCACCTGAGGTTCTTTGCGATGTTTTCGTCGCCGGCACTGACTTGTTTCCTTAAGTGCCAACTCGATGAGCACTTCCTCGGCGTACGTGCGGAGCGCTTGCGCGCCCAGCACCGCGCCTCGACGGAGGTCGAAAAGCGGCATGAATCTCCATGCTCCTGGTGCTAGCCCGCTCCGCCTCGTGAGCAGACTGAAAGGATGTCAAGCCTTGAACAAAATGATGTTGGGGAGCTGCAAGGATTCCAAGAAAATTTCAGGGACCCTGAAAGAGCTTTTAAGCCATGAAGAAAATAGTTCCCGAGAGCCACGCTGTCCTTCGATTGTTGAACACCGGACCCCGCTTCCGACGAGTGCGCGGGCGCTCGTGCGCAGGCGCCGATATCTGACATGCACAGATATCTCCGCCCCGCTCGCGTCTGCTCACGCGTCGCGCTTCGCGCGTGCGCAGACAGACTCCAGCGTACGCATGGGCGCGTAGGCGCTCCACCCGTACGCCTAGGATGTGTCCATCGAGTTACGCGCAAGGACACAGACGCGCACACTTCGCCTTCGCGCACCGCGCGCTCCACGTAAATGTTTACATGCCACACGCGTGCCGTATTACGTCACGGGAGGAAGACAAAATGCACGCGGGTCACAGTACACAACAGCCGGTGCGGAAGCTCCTAGCTGTAAAGCCTCCAAAAGGTACCACACATGGACCGTTCTGTCCCTGCACGAAGCTGCCTATGGCGGAACAGACGGGACGCCAAGCCCGTCTATTCCATGTATACACAGAGGCTCACTAGTCTTCGCTCATGAGTGCGCGCACTGCCCTACAGCCACAGGAGTGTCGTTAGATTATCTGGTATGAGGCTGTGCGCCCTGTTACTACCAAGGGTAGCCTCAACAATGTAAGCAGCGTCTGCCCTCTGGAGCATGTCCGGACGTGAAACAGCCAGCCTGTTATCGATGGAAGGGCAACAGTTAACCTTCTGCTATCCAGCCACATGCTCTTTTCGGGAGCAAATGTAGCATCCACGCTGAAGATGCTAAGTCACACGAATGTTCAGGTCCGAAGACCTTTTACGCCTCTCAGAATGCCCTCCTGTTTCCTGCCCTAGAGAACTTGACCAATATACCAAACAGATATTGACATATTTACGCACTATAACCAGACTGCTACTTTTAACTACCAAAGCAGCGGTGTTTGAAAAAAATATTCAACTCTAGGCAGGCAGAAATGAGGTTCAAATTCGACAAACACCCTCCTGCTGACGTGATTTTTGTTACTGTGGTTGTGTTCTAGCCACCACCGCTAAAGTAGCATACAATCAAAGTAAATTTCTAAGTTCACTGCATGCTGGGCAAGTTAATAAATGGAATAACATTTCAGCAGATCTGGCTACAAGAACAAGCTGGACTCATCGGCCAGTTGCGCAACCAAGAGGTCGATGTGACCGGTGGCGGACGATTCGACTCCCCTGGGTTTTCTGCTAAGTTCCTGACGCACACCACGCATGTTCAGCAGATCAACAGGATTCTTCACTCGGTCCAGGTCCAGATGGCGGTGGTCAGTAGATACATCTTTTTTTGTAAACCGCTGATAAGCTTACGGAATGAAAATACAGTGATATAATGCTTATAACCTGTCTTCATGTAGTCGCAACAAGCAATCACCAGCGTGATCATGGAGAAGGAAGGCATAATCATGCAGCGGGAATTCTTCAAAGAAAAACGAACGCGCATGGATGCATGTCGGTGCCTAGCAGCGGCATGCCGCAAAGGTTAACGTGGAACATGCTCAGTTTATTATCATCTTGTTATCCTTCTCCAATGCTTGACACAGGTATCAAGATCCGGTATCTCACGACTGACCGCCACCCTGCCGTACGGAAGTACATGTGGACCCATGAAGCGAGGATCAACCACTACTTCGAGATTTGGCACATCTCTAAAAGTAAGAAATTTTAATAGCCTGATTGAAAGCTTCTTGCTCCCCAGCTGACTAGGGAGTTGTGTGAAGCCTATCACATTCACAAGAACAGCGACACGTGCGTTAGCACACCATCTGTAAACTTACATGAATGTGAAATTTTGTATCTAGATTCTTAACTTTCTTTTGCGTGCTTTTTGCAGGAAGCGCAGGCGCTTTGGGTTGTCAGTTGTGTGCATATAATCTGTGTTTTTTCAAATAAACTTTCAGTTGTTAGTAGCGCTTGTCCTTGTCTTCCTTCTCTGTTTCTTGTTCCTAGTCGCAGCGCTGGTGAAATTTTAAAGATGTACCAACTAGCTCAAACCACCATTTTGCTCCAGAATGCACTGCAGGGCTCCTTGATGTATTTTTGTTAAATTTGAGGTGTCAAGAAAAACCTGGCTGTGGCAAGCAAGCGGCCTGCAGGCCAAGAGCTAAAGATGTGGGTTAATACAGCTAGCAGCCACATGTACTGAGCCACCCAGGACGGAGGAGTCGGTCCAAAACTTGTCGCCAATGTCCGGCGGAAAATGCAAAATCATGTCATCAACCAGCACTCTTGATATGACTATCTAAGGTGTCCCCACGTCGACATGCCGGAGAGGACGAGAGCGTAGATGGACCCCAGTACATTTTTGTTGCCTTTCTCTAAGGAACTTTTTGCAAACCCTACATTTTCCGTAGACACCCAGGCATACGAGCACTTCAAGAAGATTCCCAGCGACAAGCTTCCCCTCAATGATATTGCACAGATGTCGCCCCACGGCCCAGCGTTTGCCCTGGAGGCGTACCACAGCGACCTGACTTATTCGTACCAAAGTCGACGGCATTTCCCCCTGCAGTGATGCTTACAAGGTGAGGTTATACTGCAGTTCTGTCCTTTGCCTAGAGGCAGTGGATTTTTTAAGGAATGACCAGAATCATGTTCACGTCATCAAGACCATTAGGCGGAATTGCTACCTCATGCAATATTCTCAACTTTCATTCCTTCCTTGCCATCCCTTATTTAAACGAAAACGCGGACCGTTCCTAGGCTATTGACACAGGAAGGCAATGCACGCTGGATGCTGAAGACGACGAAGGCACGAAAGGGCTAACACACACTGTGTCCTATCAAAACAACTCCAATTCTCAGTAACTAATACGCTTCATCACGAATGAATAACTTGGAGCATTTGTGAATGATATCGTGAGTGGATTTGATTTCCAGAGTATGTCTGAGAGTTTGCGAAAGGCGTTATGAGCCGCAGCACGCCCCAGAAATCCCTCTCTGGGGCACCACAAGCCAGCACAAGTGCTTTCCAATCACCAACAGCATTGACCTTCACCACGGTGCTAGAACTTCTCGCATGTTTGAAAGTCACAACAGTTCGGCGAGCAGCAAGTAGTGTGAAGGGCGACAAGTTGGGCTTCTACCACATGAGGTGGAATTAGGGCTGCTTGACGGCGGAACTTATCTTTGATCCGTCAAGGCAACTGTTTGGTCTATACCTTTTCCCAAGCATCTTAACCTAGAAGAGCCGAGCACAACGCGAGGGGAAATCTTGTACCTATTCAAGAAACCGGTGGGTAGCCGGTGGCACTGGGGATCGAACCCAGCCCCTCCCGAATGCGAGGCGGATGCTCTACCACAAGGCCGCGCTTATATTATATTATATTATATTATATTATATTATATTATATTATATTATATTATATTATATTATATTATATTATGTTATGTTATGTTATGTTATGTTATGTTATGTTATGTTATGTTATGTTATGTTATGTTATGTTATGTTATGTTATGTTATGTTATATTATATTATATTATATTATATTATATTATATTATATTATATTATATTATATTATATTATATTATATTATATTATATTATATTATATTATATTATATTATGTGGATATTTCATTTCCACAGTACGTCTGAAAGTTTTTGAAGGACGTTTTGAGCAGCAGCAGCAAGCTCCGGCGATTTCTCATTGGCGCATCAAAAACCAGTCCAAACGCTTTCCAAGCACCGATGGACTTCGCATTCACCAAGGTGAGGGCTACACATTCTAGGCTCTTAGAAAGTCTTAACGGTCTGACGAGCGGCAAGTCTCCTGCATCATAGGCCGACATGAGAATCTTCTGGCTCGACATATTATCCTACATTTCAACGAAAATACGGACCACTGTCAGGCTACGACACAGAAAGGCAACGCACGCTTGATGGTGAAGGCGACCAAGGCAAACTTCTACCATGATGCACAGTGACCCATCAAAACACCTACAACTTTCAGTACGTATTAAGCTTCATCTCGTATGCATTTTAGTATGCAATTTGGCGCGATATTATTTGGAGATTTCATTTCCAGAGTACGTTTGAAAGTTTGAGAAGGAGGTTTTGAGCAGCAGCAAGCTCCGGCGATTTCTCACTGGTGCATCAGAATCCAGTACAAGCCCTTTCCAAGCACCAATGGACTTGGCCGTCACCAAGGTGAGGGCTAAAACTTCCAGCGTGGTTAATATCTGAACAATCTGACGAGCAGCAAGATGTGTGTACCCACTTCTTTATCAGAGGCCGACATGAGCGTCCTCTCGGCGCGACCAGTTATCCTAAATGCCAATGAAAATACTGACCACTGTCAATCTATGACACAGAAAGGCAAGCATGCTGGGGGGTAAAGGCGACCAAAGCACAAAACGGCCATGAAACACAATGTCCCATTGGAACACCACCAACTCTCAGTAAGCACCACGCTTCATCTCGAATGAATAACTTTTGGGGAGTATTTTGGAATGATATCGAGCGGGGATTTATTTTCAGAGTACGTCTGAGCGTTTTTGAAGGGTGTTACGAGCAGCAAGCCCCGGCGATTTTTGATTGGTGCGTCAGGAGCCAGTACAAGCGTTTTCCAAGCACCAATGGACTTGGCCTTCACCAAGGTGAGGGTCACGCTTTCTAGCCTGTTTGAAAGTCTGAACGGTCTGACGAGGAACAAGATATCTGGCTCCAATTCTGCTTCATCAGAGGCCGACATGAGCGCCTTCTGAGTGCGACTTGTAATCCTACATTTAAAAGAAAATACGGACCACTGTTAGGCTATGACACAGAAAGGCAATGCACGCTGAACAGTGAAGACGAAAGAAATCCCTGAATGAAATGGGACTCAAATCTTATTTCAAGTGCATGAAGTCCATTCCAAGTGCCTGTTATACATATTTATCAAATGGAGCTGAAAACAATATTCATTCTCGTAACTCCATTGAACAATGGTGACCTGGTACGTATGCACACCTAGGCTGAGGCCCAATTTTAAGCACCCTTTTCTTGATGCCTGAAGCTGACCTCCCTTGGTTCCGTGGATGGAAACCAAGTTGTATTGCTTTACTGCTTCTAGTGCATACTTTTTATCACTCTTACTAGTATTTATATTGTCACTAAAACTGAGGAAATTCATTTAAATGTGTGCCACAAGCCCACATCTGATACGACAATTGGCAATAAACACAGTAAAAAACGCTAGTACCGGTAGCGTTATTTCTAAATTAGGGTTCGCGATACTGTACTTACTCGTTGGAGGTGTCGCCCATGCCTAGCTGCCGGCAATACCGCTTGTTCAAATGTGCCAGCTGCAGCACTCCCGGGTTGAGGCAGAAATTATCCAAGTCGGGGTGTGCTGTTACGCAGCGCAGACCCGGCTGCTTCTGCATGGCGGCTAGATATTCCCGGCGGCAGACAAATTCTATGGCTGTCGGCACGACGGCCCAGCCGCCGCACGGGCATCTTCGCAGAAAACGGATGTCAGCGATGAGTGCTATCAGCATAATATCGTTAATGTCGCTCACCTGTCTACGCTGCACACTCGTTGCCTGCCTCCGTCTTCTGTGTCACAGGCGTCGGACAACATCTCGTCCTCGTTAATGCACTAGCGGCCGCACTGGTTGCCACTGGAGCGGTTGCTCTCGCCGCCGTCGGTCACATCGTGCAAAGGCGTGCAGTAGTACGAAATGGTTCCTGGATCGCCTGTACGCCGAATAATTTCTGTCTCCAATGCACTCAGCTTTTCCAGATCTATCTCGAAAGCATACAAAGAACTAATAGCTGAACGTAGTCCGACCAAGAACCCGCGTATTTTCGAAGATCACTTCGCGTATTACTACGCATCCCTCCGCCGATGGCAGAGCGGCAAGCCGCCACGCGTCTGGCTGCAACCCAAGCAGCACAGATAATCGGCCTAATATCGGAAACGTGTTGACAAAGGACGATCCTAGAAAGAGCCACAGTGAAACCATCCATTCGCAATATTGGACCGATTACCTGTCCTATTTGGGAAGGAACTCCACGTGTTGGTTGACTCCTCCTACTCTCAGATGTCAGTTGAAAAATAGGCGGGAGCAAGAAAGTTAAATCCGGTTTAGAAGGGAAATCGGCTGCTCAGGAGAATAACTCGGAGTTCCTAATAATGTTTGGAGCGTGTAGACCGAGTTCCCGTGGTAAAAAGACGAACTGAGAATCCTTTTTAGTGCACCGTTATGGCACAGATTAAGTGTCCCCTGAGCTTTTTATTGATCAGTGCAGTTTGACAAGACACCTGTGACCGTTGCAGGCACAAAATCAAAATCTCAGCTAATATTATCAAATGCTGCGTCATTTTCAGAGCCCGCGTCAAACGTACAGTCTTTGTCAAAAGTAACCAGGCTGCATTGTTTGCTTCTCACTCGTATAACAGAGCCCTCGCGGCTTCCCTAACGATTAAAAAGTTCTTTGAAGGTCAGAATATGGGTTCTTCTTACCATACCAGAGATTCAGACCTTGAGGGCAGGCATAATAGCTTTAATATATGACTGAGAAGAAAAACGTGCAGCCTGGTTACTTTTGACAAAGAGTGTACATATTCGTTAGCAAACCGTTTCAGTTTGTTTTCACAGGAGCAACCCTTACGGAACCAAACTAGAGGCACAGCGCACGAAGGACGGGACTAAAAGACAAACAAAACGCTGACTTGCGACTAAAAGGCTATACTGCTCGCATGCAATAAATAGGCGAAAAGGAGCACAATCAACAGATTCAGCAGCATCAGTGATGATTGTCGAACAAACACAACAACAAAAGCATACAATCGCACACTACACTTAGCAAACTTAACTGTTAAGATAGTCAATTTCTTTTTGTGTTAGCGCGACGGAAGTTTTGCTGACGCAATTGTCAGGTTCCCAGTGAATTAAAAGAGCTTCCATGATTTTCCGCGTACGTTGGTCCTTATGTTCATACAGTATTGTAGTATGGCTGAAAAAAAGGAGTGCATTTACAAGAAAGCCAATGTAGAAGCAAATTGCTTTGGGGGGTGGGACACACCCCGAGCACAAAAAGGGCTTTTATCATACTCATCCTCTCATTCAAAAATAATAAATCGAGGCGTCGTGACAGCAGCCCTAAAAAATGCCATTTCCTGGTCATGTTCCCATCAAATGCTATTTAGCTTCAGAAGCCAGATCATGAGGCTGAAAAAGGCCGGCTTTCGAGACAACGTCCTGCGCTGTAGCTGAGATAATTCTTGCCGAATTCAGGACAAAAACAATGAGTTCCCTTGTTTCAGAAAACCTAAACTTCGCGGTGATCCCTTATGTGCACAAGGTATCACATAGCCTGAAAATAATTGCAGAAAAAGCAGGTGTCAGAGTCATCTTTTCTGTCCCTAACAAACTGCAGCGCTTGTGTAAAACCGACACCCGTGAAGGGCCTCCAACTGCGGAATGGTAAAAAAAATCACGAATCACCCTATGTGCAGTGCCGTAAAAATGTTGTCTATAAGATAGAGCTATCCTGTGGGCGCTGTTATGTTGGTCAAACAGGGCGTTGCCTCAATGATCGCCTAAACACACCCCCCAAAAGGAATTTGGTTCTACATTGGCTTTCTTGTAAATGCACTCCTTTTCTCAGGCGTAGTGGAAGCTCCTTTAATTCACTGCGGACTTGACAATTGCGTCAGCAAACTTTCCGTCGCGCTAACAGAAAAAGAAATTGACTATCTTAATAGTTAAGTTCGCTAAGTGTAGGGTGCAATTCTGTGCTTTGTTTTGTATTTTTTGGCAATCATCACTGATGCTGTTCTATCTGTTGATTGTGCTCATTATCGCTAATTTATTGCGTGCGAGAAATAAAGCCTTTTAGTCGGAAGTCAGCGCTGTGTTTGTCTCTTTCTTAGCCCCGTCCTTCGTGCGCTGTGCCTCCAGTTTGAACAATGTACCGACTAGCCCAAACAAATGCCTTACTACTTACGGAATCCGTGTTGATATTTGCACTTAATGTTATCATCCTCTTAGAAATTTATGGCTATAGTAGCAATTACGCGTTAGAATGGATTACGATGCAGTTGGAAGGGAGGACGATAGTTAAAGGTGCAATGAGGACTACTTGGTCATTCTCATGAAACTTATCATTAAGGGCATGTTGATGTTTTTCGGCGACAAAACACGCATATATTTCTGAGGGCACTGCAACTAAAAAGAGAACATTTTAACGCGATATTGTTAAGTAGCTCGTGTCGCAGAAAATCCGGCGTCGTCGTTGGCGTTCTTAATCGTGAGCGAAAAATCCTCAAAAAATTTCCCAGAGAAGCAACGTGGGAGCAAGTGGGACATTTAGGTCACGTGACCTTGCGGCATTATTACAACCTGCCCACCGGAGAGTGAGCAAACTGCCCACCGTGGCAGGCGGCAGTTAAATGAATGATCACGATAGGTTGCTCGGAAAGAGGAGCTTTGGTCGCACAATACACACCGGTGGCAGCCCCTGCCATCGCAGGGCAGTGGCGCATCGTTTAGCCGCTGCAGCACTGTACCGTAAGTGGTATGAGGACTCCCAGGGACATCTATGAATGGAAAGTCGAGAATGACGATTTCCGCATATATGGGAATTGACTCATTAACGCTATTGCGTCATACTTTGAGCCGGAGCTGAAGTGTCCACTGCAGTTTTTTTTTGTTCTTTTGTAGCTCATAAAACATCTGTTTTCAGTGAGAGTATCATTTTTGTGATTTAAGCATTGCAATCTATCAATACAGCCCGACTTCATTTCTACTCAGTGTCCTGATAAGGAGCGAGGCGGTGACGGTCCCGGGATTTTAAGATCACTGACCGTTTGCAATGCGCCAGACCGTGGGCACACGAGTTGATAGTGGCTTCAAAAAGAAAGGTAGCGGAATCGGAAGTGTTCATGAGTTTGTTGACATTAAAACAAAGATTATCTGAAATGGCGGATTGTGTAAAATTCTTTAGCAAGGATAAAGTACTGGTGTCGCAGATATCAGTTACTAGCATGGAAGTCATGAATCAACATCAAGAAAACAAAATATATCCTATTCAGAGCAAGAAACACACCTATTGACTACGAAATTAATCTCACCTTCCACACTGAAAGTTTGCAGCAAACAAAAACCATTAAATTCCTCGGTGTCCACTTTGAAGAGTTTCTGAGCTGGAATGAACATGTAAATCATTTGAAATTAAAAATGTCGAAAGTAGTTGGAGCATTATGGAGGGTGAAGAACCTGATTCCAACTAGGTACAGATTAAATACATATTATGCAATCATCCAATCCCACTTAACTTACTGTCTTTTGATTTGGGGGAAAACAACTAGAGGTAACTTGCAAACGTTAACAATCATGCAAAAGAAAGCCATTAGGGCTCTGGAAAGCTTAAATTATAATGAGAGTACAAGGCCTTTTTTCAAGAAATATGGGATTTTTTATCTTGAACAGCTCTATTTATACAAACTTGCACTCTACATATACACCCAAAGGAAACAAAATTCCCACAGCTTTGATAATACATATCTGATGAAAAATGACAGCTTTTGTTTCAGGAAAATAAATTACATATTACCACGTTTACGAACAAATTATGGATTACAAAGTATGAAATACCTTATTCCCAACGCTTTAAACGAGAACGCGGTGTTAGCTGAAGCTATCAATTATCCTTCTATTAATACACTGAAAAGATTTTTGCGCGAAATTTTCATTGTGTGGTTGTAGTTGGGTTCACGGTTTTTGTGAATTTTTATAATGTGTACTTTCTTTTCAAGTGACTGCTTTTGAGTGGAATGGACTGTATTTGATTTATGTTTATCATACTTATTTGTTGTACATTATTGATTATAAGTGTCTCTCCTGATGGATTCTGTATTTTTCTGATGGTTTCTGCACAAGGTTTTGCTAAAACAGTTTTTATTTTGTTTGAATGTTGGCACGAGTGTTGTGCACAATTTCAAATATCATGCTAAATTGTTTTCGCTCAAAGTGCTTTGTTCGTTTTTCTTCGTTAGTTTATGATTTGTTTATTCTGAGTGCATCGCTACCAACTTTGTTGTGGGGTCAGGGGACCCAGCCAGGTACAGGTATTGTACCTTTTGTCCCCGGCCCTTAGTTTTCTGTACTGAGAACTAAAATGTTAATAAACTCAAACTCAAACTCAAACTCAAACTCAATTGCGAAAGGACATCACTTGTATATTCATCTACTAAGATCTAGGTGAAGGATGTTTTGAAGAGCTGCATTAGTAGTCTAATCAGCTGCATTAGTAAGTCTAATGCATCAGCTGCATTAGTAAGTCTAATATCGGAATAAATGATAGAATTAACAATGCGCCAAAATCGTCCATTCTTGTTTTTAGTATTTTTAGTAGAGAAATCGAAATATACTAGATGAAAAGAGGCTAGTACAACAAACTAAACTATGCAAGTTATGCTTCCACAGGATTGCGACGTGGTTTTTCGCAAAGAAATACCAGCGGGCACCTTCCGTCTCGTCGGTACATGCCCCAGCCGGTGCACGCCAGTGAACACGCTCTTCACCAACCAGTGGCGCCTGCGGAATATCCTATGCCAGCGCGCGGGCTGCAACATTGTTGGTAACTGCCTCTGGCACTGCGCGCCACTGAACCAGCTACTCTCCAACGTGCAGCACCTGCAGAACATCCTCAGCTTACATCCGGTCAAGCAGATTACCTCGCAAAGAATATCGCCAGCATAAGTGCCACCTTTCTTTTTACTGCCCCGTCTGGAAGGACATTTTCTGGGTAATCTAGTTCGAACTCAAGAAAGTCGGCCCCCGTCCACTGCTGATTTGCGTTCTGTTCATTGCTGCCGCCTGGAATATTTTCGCAGCCAACGCTAGTATACTTTGTGCCTCAAAAACGTGCCTGCGTGGAATTCGCAAGAAAGTGCTGGGTCCAAATCTGGGGTACTCACTTCCTCTTCAACAGCAGCCTCAGGTTACGTTATCGCCGGTGGCTTGCGAATCTACGGAGCCGACCTTACGACAGACCTGATTAATAACGTCTGCTCCACCATGTAGTCATATGTGCAGTTGTACTTATACTCACGAAGTATATCTTATCTGTGATGTTTATTTTTATTTACTTTCGTTTATTTCTTGTGTGTTGACGGCTTTTACTTGATTCTTTGCGTATTTATATCAGGCTGAAGGCCTCTTTATATTCGATCACTATACAACCTTCTTTTGATTATCAATTTTTTGTGCTCAATAATTTGACATACATTTCCTGTTGAATCTGGCAATGCTCGTTATTTTCCTCGGTGTGCAAAATATTAAACTATAATGCGGATTGGAGGGACTAGGCTAGCGTCGCATTTCCGCGTCTCTGGCTTGGTGTCTTCCACGAGGAGGCTGGGATGCGAGGTTCCGTGCAACAGAGGAGCTTTCTGTTCAAAACTTGCATGTTGTCTCAGGAAAAGAGAGAGCTAATACAGGTCGTCGCATCCTGTGTAATTATAAGAAACGTTCGCCACACTGTATGTTCTTAAGATGATGTGGCATAAAATTTTTACGCTACAAATTGCCCACATTTCACAACCTCACCATTAACAAGCATTGCCCGCACCTTCCTTTCAGTCACTGTTGTCTTCTTTCATATGTATATGACAACGAGACCCGCATTTCTCTACCCCTCGTGCTCGAAAACTTGAGGTTCCTGGTTCTGGCCGCCTTGATGACACAGGTAGCATAAGAGGGTTCTCGCACAGCTTCTAGCTTTCCTGTTATTTCACATTCTACGTGGCACCGCAATAAAAATAATAATGATATGCAGATTCATTTCTGCTAGCGGCGCCAGTAACGTTGGGTCATTACACTCGCGTCAACCATACAATAGCGAACCGGTTTTCCTAAATGACAGGAGCCGTTAATAATGACCTATATAAAGCAGTTAAGTTATTTTTTCCTTATTATTGCGCGTCCATTTTTTTCATTGCTGTCCTTTAGTTACTTGAGTTTCTTATTCTGAAATGCATGAATAAAATTTTCACTTTGGAGAATAGCTGTCGTTCTCACTTATCGCAATCTCAACACATTTGGATCGATGAGTTTCGTTTACTGGCTAGCAACTATCCACAAAGCGGCGGATTTGTCTTGCACTGATTAAATAACGTATCTGTAATAATTTTCTTCCCATCAGTTAGCATTGCTTCTTTTTCCACCGTTTTGGAATCAATCTTACTTATATATGGCACACTCTTTGCTATACCAAACGGCAGCAGCTTGCCCAGTGAGTACACTGCCATCTACTGCGCGGCCAGCTGCTTCTTGCGGGCAATGAATCGCATTAGAGAATCGGGACGTTCTAACTATTCAAACACGTAGACCCGGACTGTACCCAGGCTCTGCAGTTCATTGCGCAAACAGAGGCTGGTCTTATGTGTTCAAGATGACGAGGGTTACTCATGTAGACCGGCCAAACGGATGTCTCCTTAACTGCGGTAGCATTGTAGTCGTGTGCATCCGTCCGATGGCTGCTCAGAAACAACTCATAACATTTAAGGCGGTATGTGATGCAAACTAAATTAGGAGGGCAATAGTGCAGCTTGATAATTGCTGTGAATAACACAAAATGCGAAGAAAACTGTAGGTTTTAAAGGCGATTTCAGAGAATGTTCCCCATTGTGTCTGCCGAAGAGCCCTTTTCTGCCTAGTTCTTTGTGTGTGGTTTTCTCGCTAGTTATCATGTCTGAGTCATTCAACAAGATCCAATTTGCTCCACTCTCTTAGCGAATTCATCACTGCCTCATGGATTTTTTCGCATTTTCTCCAAAACACCACACTCCTACAGTACTCACCACGTTGAAATCTTGCCTCTGCTCAACCATGTCACGAAAAGGCAAAACAGTACGCGCGTCCCCAAGGCCTTCCCAGTTAGAGAAGCACCACGATCCATGTTCGTTCTGATTTACACAGCGCTGCAGGCTGTAGGCTAAGCTTCAGTGCGGTGACCTTGCTCCATATCTGCAGTATGTGCCTTTCCAGGGCCACGCACAGACGAACACAATAAGACATGCAAAGCTGCGGTACAGACCGACAGTTGTTTGCAACTTACTCCTCATCAGTTGTCTCTGGTACACAGCATCTTACATGCAGAGGCACAGGCAAGAAATCGCATTCTTTCAATGAGCAGCTAAATGCGTAACTTTTTAAACCGTCGCGCTCGTGAAGTGAGCCTCGACCACTCATTGTGAATTTCACACTCAGCTTACTGTACCACCTAAAGTGCCTGGCCTCGGACTCGCACATTTTCAGACGGTCCAGCAGAATAGAAAAGAAGACAACGTGATGGAACAACAACAACCCGAAGGCCTAGCCAGGGTTCCAGCTCACTAACGGTATTGTTCACTTGTGTTCTACGGGAAATGTAGCTTTGAATGGTGATGTGGCCGCGCCGATGCTCGGCACATGTATCACTCAAAACCCGAGTATCCGCATGATTCAAGACTTTCGCGATATGGAGATTTTGGGACTGCCTTCCTCCTGCAGAGACGTCATTTCACCCGCTTCGACAGACCTCTGAGCTTCATTCACACAGGGCATACAAGTTCAAGCAGCGCGCAGAAATACGGCTACATGGGTAACTTGCGGACAGCTGCCTTATACGGTCATGCTGAGATTAAGCATAACTGTACTTTTCAGCAGTAGGAAGACGCGGTGACCAGCACGAACCTTGAAGACCAGCTCCGGCTGATCGACCTGGCGTAGAGAACAGCGTATGGTGATAGGGCGCAGGACTGAAGGCCATGCCCATCGCGCGGCGACCATTTAATTTTTCAAGAAACTGTTTTTCATTCCCTCCTGGGCACTTAGTTACTCGTGATAAACTACTTGGCTTCATCAACAAGCGCACTGACTTAATGCCGATGCCTACTAAAAGCGCTGAAGTATGCGTCTGGTGTGGGGATAAACCGTCCCTATATCATGCTTCATGGGGCTGCCAAAATATAACGGTTGTTTCCAAAATGCACAATGCTGCAACGAATCAGTGGGCGGCAGCGCTGTCCAGCGAGAGCTGGAAGAGCAGCGTAAGTTGGCTTATCATCGCAGCAGCCGCAGTGTCCCTGGGCTACGGGCTCCACCCAGACGACACCAAGATATTCGAACAAAATAAAA
Organism: Amblyomma mixtum; assembly: GCF_055824585.1. Taxonomy (NCBI): domain Eukaryota; kingdom Metazoa; phylum Arthropoda; class Arachnida; order Ixodida; family Ixodidae; genus Amblyomma; species Amblyomma mixtum. Next base: position 282,708,912 of record NC_143014.1, on the reverse strand, counting down.
GTTTTTTTTCCTACCTATTTTTTTTCCGAAATGCTAGCGATGCTAAAAACACTGCTTCTAACAACAGCTTTCTCAATCCAGTGTGTTAAAACACTGGCCATCTTACAATCATTGCAAGGGGCCTAAAGTGGTAAGCCAGCCATTAGTGAAGAACAAAGGCAGCAACAGCCAACTTAACACGATACACAGAGGAGACACGACTGTGGGTCGTCCTCCGCTGGCTGTTGCTATCTTTAGGTTATGAAATAACTAGCTCAGAGACAAGTAATTCTATTAGTAAAGCGGTGCCGCTACCACTTATTTACCCACCACTCGAAGGTAGGCCAGGAAAGCTACTAGAACACCTGTCATTAGTCAAAAGGAAGGGCGTGCTCTCTTGCGAAGGCCAGAAAGCCTGCAAACGAGACCTATGCTACAGAAACTGGCACAGACGCACTGCCTATTTTGGCAACCACCGTTTATATTGCCTCCAAGGCTCCCATCTGCTTGTGTGAACCACCAATGTCTCTCGCGTTACAAACACATGCTTAAGGTCAGCTTGATAGTGTCCTCAGTTCTTCTGACTGCGACGTCCTTCTCAGATGGGTAGAAAAAAAAAGGAAGCGAAACGCTAACTGCGCTTTCCTGACGTCAGGCGAGCAGTCCAGCCACACCTAGGCTTCACACAATGTCTCAATGGTGTACTACAGCAAGCTGCCTGTAAGCGCAGTGTCTCTGTGGAAGGTTCACACAGCCAGCCGTCATTGCACACAGTTTGAATGGAGTCTTGGTGGCATAGCTCCTCAGTGAACTCTAATTCACGTTGGCCACATCAATGGAGTAGACTGCTGACACTTTTTTGGCAGGTGCGGCGGCAGCAGGTGATTTACCTCGAACGTCGTTCTGCTGCTGTGGACCTGTGGCGGCACGACGTGTGCGGAACGCTTCCAGCCTGGAAAGCACAGCGGACAGGTTGTTAGGAGCCCGGCTTCCTGCTTTCCAGGCCATCCTCACCCCGTATCTCTGATCCAGAGGCACTGGTTGCTTCACAGTGGCCGTTCTCACCCCGTATCTCTGATCCACAGGCACTGGCTGCTTCACGGTGGCCGAGTGGGGGTCGGCTGCCCCTCCAGCGTTAGCAGTGGGTTTAGCGTCGCCTCCGCTTGGTAGTGTTTCCTTGTCCTTATCCTTGGCGGCGATGTAGGCACGGAGCACGTCGGCGCTTCGCTTTAGCCTGGTGTTGTTCGTGAACGAATAGGTCAGGACGCAACCACAGCCAAGGATGGAAATCCCAAGGACAGCTACAATCACGTAGAGGTCCTTGCGATGCACCAATACGACGGGCAGGTTGACGAGAGTCTGGAGCTCACCGTCCATGTTGCCTCTGGACCCCTTCCGGCCGGCCTGAGCTTTCAGATACGGCAGAACGCGAGTCCAGGAGGAGGACCAGCCGCCGACGCCAACCGCCTAGGTTTAGGATGGAGTGCGTCAGGGCCGGGTGGGCGGTGCGCTCGCGCCCTTCGTATCCCGGAAGCTTCGTCGTTTTCACCGCTGAAGACGGCACACGCGCGGCCCCACCCGCCTCAAAAAACGCTCAGTACCATCGGCCATACCATGCTGAATACGCCGGTTCTCGTCCGAGCGTTCGTATGGGACTAATTTTCCCTACCTCGGCCAGCGGCATTGCTGAGCAGGTACCCAGGTGGTTAATTAGTGGTTTTGGGCTTTGGTTGCTGAAAAAGACTTCACGGATTCGATGCCTGCTTATGAGGCTGCATTTTCCCGGAGGCGGAACGGGATAGCATTCGGACACGGAATTTTCACGTCGAGGTAAAGAGCAACTTGTAGCCTTAATTCAGAGCATCCCACTACGCACTGCGTCTTAGCGCAGAGAAGAGCAGCGATATAGCAGGATTTGCCGATTAAAAATCGAAAACCGAAGAGAATGAAGGAGACGTCATGCAAGCATGATTTTAAGAAGGAACACTACAAAGGCACTGCCTACAGCAAAATGATGACACCATTAGCTAAAAAAAAATCACGAAGAACCGCAGCTGCGGACGTACGCCCATTCAGTCGGCTGAAGATATTTCATGGGGCAGTACTCACTCCTGATTTTTCGTTTTTTGTTCTTATCGTAGTCCTAACAAAAATGGCATAGCTCCCACAGGTGGGTTGCCCAAGAATCGCAAGGCATAGGAAGCGTATTCAACTGTACAGTCGTCTACACACCTGCCTAGGGCGCGCTGGTATGGTGCCGAGGGAGGGGGGGGGGTACACTCCTCTCATTTGCGATTGGCCTAGGGCTCGAAACCTGGTCTTATCGCGCTTGCTCATTCTGATGACTCGTGTTAACTTTCGCATATATTTGAAACCTGTTTCCGCCCCGCCAGGCAGCGGCAATGGGCATAAACGAACAACAAAGCACGCCACTCGAGAGCTCTAATCGAGTATATAGACAACTGCATATTTTTGTCGCGAAAAAAGAAGAAAAAAAAACAGAAAAAAATAGACTATAACGTTCGGGACAGCAGAACCTAGGAGTATTAATGAAGGAGCTGAAGAGGAAGAAAAAATAATAATGAAGACAAAAAACATAATATAGGAAAATTTAGCAAGACAGACGATAAGATTGCAACAACAAATTTTGAACGCTGCAGCCAATGTACCTGTGCCTGAATCAAAGTATGGTGTCGCGAAATGACAGGAAGAGCAGACTGCTCAATCTAATGTCAAGCTTTTGTAACAGCTCTTTCAACAACATTCTCCGGCTAAAGAGCAGATCGAACTTTAGCGGCGGGACACGGCAGCGCCGCGTCTCCAAGAGAGACTTCAAAAAGTCACGTTAGACAAAATTTCCTTCTCCAACAATGTCTGAATTGCTTATTATCAAGTGATTTTAAAAAGGAATCGTTTTTCCAAGTTAAAAATGTACAGTCTTGCGTAAAAGCGGAGAGAGCTCGCGAATTGGCACAACTGGAACTGCAAGAGCTGGAACTGTGTTGAACTGACTAACTATACCATTCCCACCCAGTAACAGCCCGTAATAGCTAGCAGGATTTCGAAATAAATAAATAAATAAATAAATAAATAAATAAATAAATAAATAAATAAATAAATAAATAAATAAATAAATAAATAAATAAATAAATAAATATATAAATAAATAAATAAATAAATAAATAAATAAATAAATAAACTAAGTGACAGAACTGGATGCCAGCGCTTTCTGACGGTGCAGTGGCTGTTTTCGACATATGCATAGAGTCCTCCCTCCACACATATGCTTGTCTGGTCGGCCCAGCACTCCCGCAAGTGTGCTTTTTCATACAGAAAAGCAGCAACCGTAATGGGTCACATGACCCCTCCACTTTTTCACATGACTGGACGCGAACGAAGTCCAGCAGCTGTGACAGACTGTAGACGAGTGGACAGGTAACACAGGACCACTTGGGGATGCCTTTGCCAGGTTATCAGCTACCTCATTTAATTTCGCACTACTCTGGCCAGGTACCCATACGAAATGTACTAGGCTCAAATGTAGAGAAAGCAGCTAATGAAATGTGCATACAATGGGAGAGTCAACAGGCGAAGCGAGGGAAAAGAAAAATTAATCCGTAATGACTGCCACTGCAGAAAGAGAGGGGACTAGCTTGTGTAGAGCAAGCACTACCACCAGAAACTCTGCTTGGAAAATTGTAATGCAATCCGCAATACAACGAAAAAAAACGGACTAGCAGCGTGCAGAATATTAATCCGATAGCTGTTAGATCGGTCGTCACACTAAATCCCTGCCGATGTCCGAGACGAAATTCAATGATTGGTCGAGAGAGGTCACATGGCCTTGTAAGTCCACAAAACCTACCCTGATTGGTCGAGGAAGGTCACGTGACCGTGTGACGTCATATCAACCTGTCCATCGTAGCAGGTGCCAACATGGCCACCAAATTGAGGGCAACCTTCCCACCGCGGCAAGTGTAAATTAAACTAATGATTGGTCGAAAGAGGTCACGTCACCTTCGGACGTCATCGCAACCTGCCCACGCGATGGTGGGCAACGAGTTTGCTAGACTGCAATGAAAATAGAGAATAAAACTGGAAAGTCAGAAACAAAACCTGATATACGCAATTCTGGGCACCGTCATAGCTTAGCGGGCACCTGATACTGCAGCTAGCAGTCCGAATATTGCGCTTGACGGACCAAAAACTGCAAAGAAACTGACGCAAGCACACACAGAAATTTGAACAGAAGCTATGACAAATGTGAAATCTAATGCTAACCCACTCTTAAAGGGACACTGAAGAGAAATTGAGGTTGGCTTGTGTCGATAGAATATCGGCTCCTAACCAGAAAAAACCTCTCTTAATGAAAAAAAAAGCTGTTGCAAGGCATATAAAGAGCAAACACTAAGATACAGGTATCGCGCTCACAGGCAATCTCTCCCGATGACGAAATAGCCGAACAGCCACGGATCTCTGCGGCTGACAAACATGCATAAAGGTTATGCGTTTGGATGTTGAGGTATATATATGTAAGTTTTGTTTCGGAAACGTTAGTGCACTTCCATCACACGAGGAAGACGGAAAAAAAGAGAACTTGAAAGCTGGAAGCCAAAGAAAACATACACGGCGGCACAACAGGCTGCCAGCTGAGTTTCGGTATATTCGGGTGTTTCGTGGCGCTAAGCAAGTGTGCCAGGTGTGTCACCAGCACGGCCATCGCTCCGATGTGTGTCCCACCCCGAACCTTTCCATCTGCCACATTCGCGGAACCCTCAAAACCGCGATTAGCCACCCTTGTACTCCCACGGAGACGAGTCACCGTTGGAGCCCGTGAGGTGGGATCCATGGACTGTCGCAACAAATTGGTCGCCAGCACCAAACGCCCGACACAACCCAGCACACATCTCCAGCAACAGCAGCAACACCATCACCTACGCCAAAGCCGTCCCCAGTTCAAGACGCCCGCCACTCCTCCAAGCCGGCCTCGACGGTTCAGGTCAACAAGAATTTGAGCTGGCCCGGGATCGCACTCCTTCTCCCAAGCGCAAGCCTACGCTCGAGCCAAAATCCCAGATACCACTCAAGACCTCGCCCCGGCTCCACGCCCAGCTCAACTACAGCTACAAACTCGGTCCCAGTCAAGGATCCACCACCACTCATTTCAAGATAACAGAGTTATGCTGGTCAGCTCTCGCTTCCCATGCTCCCGCCAAGGTTAATACGCAAATAACTCGACATCAAACAGAAATACAACCACTCAGAACCTGCATACAATAATTGGAAGCCCACATCAAACTCCTCACTGCACCTTCATCCTCCTTTTCCTCGGTAGAACTCACGCCATCAGAGCAACAAACCGCGGACATATTCGCCAACCTGAAGGTCCGCACTTACTGCTCCACTCGAAAGTACGCTACACCCCCACACACTACGGTGCCGCTTCCAGCGCTACCCACCACAAATCCGTTCACCAACCAACCACTTCTCCACCTGCAGCCTCTGACGCCCCTTTCGCGCCAGCCCATATACAGTATCTGGACAACATACTTCAGACCATGGAGCACAACATCCTCCAAACAGTACAGCAGAGTATCTTAGCCTCCCAGCAAACTACGCAACAAATGCAAGCCGCCTGCAAACTATAGATTGAATAACAACTGGCCAACGCACAGCAACAAAGCGCCGACATGCTCTCCAGCCTGGCCGACCGCAATGAACGCCTCTCCCGCGAGCGTCAGCGCAACTTCGATATGCCAGACCAACCCCTAGTGGCTTGGGCGCCTTCTTGAGCAATTGTAGCATGAGCAGTAGCAGCATTACGGTTGCTAGAGCTCCAAAAGCATAAAAAAAAACCTAAAGGTACCCCTACACTGCACCAGAGGTCGCATGTTTTGTATGTCAATCATCATTGTGTTCGGCGCATATTTTCCTCTTCCTTCTTGGATAGCTGTCCCGTCTACGTTCCAACCGCGTGCATCACGGCGTTCGCTGCATCGTGCTCGCTGCTTCCACGTATGCACTGCGGTCAGTCTGACTCGTTCTGGCTAGTCGACTACCCGAAAGCTCTCACCGCAAGGTAAGACAAAGCTGTCGTTACTAAGCCGTATGCCTATTTCTGAGCCTTCAGTCACACTGTTGCGAATTGAAATGCTTCAAGCTGGTTTAGCTCCGTTCCATTGGCCAGTACGCGGCACGTTTGGCTTCGAGGTCAATTTAACTTATCCTGGCTCTAAAAACAACGGTTAGGTTAGTTAAGGCGGAGTGAATGAATTCGTGATTTCTTCACTGCTAACCAAAAAGGACAAATGGCAGGAAGCTTATCTACCAGTTCATTATGCTCAGTGCGGGAGGTGCGGCACCGATTCGCATTCGCCATGTCGTGCTGAGGTCTCGCGTCGAAGGACGTTAGCAACAGAATGGTTTTCAAACAGCGAACGCTAAACATCGGAAGTGTGTTTCGTATCGCCGTTTAGCACTTAACACTCGAAGACTTACGCGCTTTAGGCATTGGAAGGTTTCTGTACTTAGGCTTGGTTTATGTGGGTTTAACGTCCCAAAGCGACTCAGGCTATGAGGAACGCCATATAGTGAAGGGATCTAGAAATTTCAACCACCTGCGGTTCTTCAACGTGCGCAATTTCGCCTCCATGGAAATGTGACCACCGCGTCGACGACAATCATTTGCGTAGGGCTCCTGTCACTTGCTGCTTACGGTTGTGAATCCATTGTTCTTAAGTGGAGGCGTGCGAGAACCCTTGGCAATTGCTTACATTTCGTTAACTCCAGAGTAGTACTGAACCAAGACATCAGCTTTCGTTGTAACTAAGTTTACCTTCTACTTCGGACCCAGGCCGCGTTATTTCTCAGAGTTTATTACTTTTCCTGGTTGGTAGTCTCCGTGCTCCAAAGCTGCATACTTTACAGAATGCAGTTTAATTGGCAGCTTGAAGAGCCCAGAGCTTTCTTTTTAAATCAGGTTTACATGAATGGTTTCAGTTTTTATTTTTATTTTTTTTTCAGATTACACTCTAACAATCAAGAGGTTTCCGCCTGCAATCATCCCAAAACTTTAGCTGTCATCAGGACGTTGCCGGTAGCCGGGAGGAGACCATGAGCGAGCCGCTACCGAGTCTTCTTCTCATGCGCGGCTTCGGAGATGGCGTATCCACTGAAGAGCACAGAGTGGGACCATACGTGGACTACAGGCCATCGAACGAGCAAAGGGCTCAGGTACCCACGTCGGGGTCATGCTTTCCCTCCTGCGGCAACCCCGATCCCGAGCCGCTGCGTGCACGCGTCACACTGCTCTGCCCCTTCAGCACATCCAGCTTCGGCGAGGCCTTGCCGCAGGTATGTGACGCGCTGTCTAGATGGTACTGAGGTATCCGCAACAGCTCCTATCATGGGAAGATGGAGCAGCAACGAGAACTTTCATGTCAGGAGCCAATCATGATTGCATTTGGGTGAAATGTAGTGGGGCAATCACGCTTTTCGTTTTCTGTCCCAAAGAGCAATTTTATCTCATTTTTACAGCAGCTTCATCGCCTCACCATGAGAGGTTCATGAATTTAAAATCTTGTATTTTGTGTTGATTTAGTTCACTAGCCTGTTTAGCCTATTTTGCGCAAAACAGTAACGCTGGCTGATGTTGGTGGTTTTGTGCTTCTCTACGTGCGTAAACTTCAAAATATACAGTACGTTAGCTTAGTTCTGGGGGCCTCTTCAGTTAGTTTCATGCCAGCCGCTGCCAAATAGATAAGCATCCTTCCGCGGTGGTAATTCTCACCGTCAATTTTGCGCCAACCATAAGTGCGTAAATACACCCTTGTTCCCTTTACTAACCAATTGATCAATTTTCATTTCGCTTTTTGTTTGTGTTTTTAACACTCCTTTAATGTTATAATTGAATGGGTAGCATTTACGGGAAATACCAAACCGTTGAAAGGCTGGCAAACCATTTCCACTTCTGGCAAGCGTTTCCGATAAGTGTCGATCCTGCAGAAGTTTACAGTGTTCAACCTGCAACTGAAACCTTGTTAAACTCCCAGTACGCACAAAAAGTGTGCGAAAAAAATCAGACCCCTTCTAATAACAAGAACGGATACATGATTACACTACCAATGCGTTACCTGGTATTACTACATGGATATTTCAGCTGTCATTCAATTACAGTACCAAATATCATGTGTCATTTGCGTAAATATTCTTCTTGGCTGTTTCTGCAAAGAAAAAAGCCACCCTGATCCCAGAGGAGTTGCGATTTCACGGCCTAAATACAAATTGTGCCCACGTCAACAATTCGATGTAAAGCTTCGTCAGTAATCATGAAAGCATTGGAGACAGCTAAAAATTGTGCCTTCGAGAGATATTCTCCACGAATGTAACAGTCATTTCGTTCCCCACTTCATTCAGCAAAGCTTTTTATGATGCAATACCTCGTGCGATGCATACGTTCCATGAAGCACTGCATTGCATTGCCTCAGGCTT